>NC_092159.1:4787552-4895052 GCF_045791955.1 Oncorhynchus clarkii lewisi | reverse complement strand
AGAAAGAGAGAGAGATAGAGATAGAGAGAGAGAAAGAGAGAGAGAGAGAGAGTGCATGATACATATTGTTGTGACTTTCCTCTCTAGGCAGACATATGTAATGAAGGTTTCTTTTGTTGCTGTTGAGATGCTTTAGTTCTCGATTAGCAACATTCTCGATTAGCAACATTCTCGATTAGCAACATCTTTCTCAATCTCTCTATCACCCCCCTCCATCTCTCTTGAACACCTGACTGCTTATTGATACTGAGACAGATATAGAAACACAGACATTACAGAGGAAGTTACAGTGTTCTGGTCCAGTGTCTTTTCACTACAAACACACAGACATTACAGAGGAAGTTACTGTGTTCCACTACAAACACACAGACATTACAGAGGAAGTTACTGTGTTCCACTACAAACACACAGACATTACAGAGGAAGTTACTGTGTTCCACTACAAACACACAGACATTACAGAGGAAGTTACTGTGTTCCACTACAAACACACAGACATTACAGAGGAAGTTACTGTGTTCCACTACAAACACACAGACATTACAGAGGAAGTTACTGTGTTCCACTACAAACACCCAGCCTCCACTAACACACTGACTAACATACTGTAGTTATATCTAATATACTGATATAATATAATGCTATATGTTATTTACATGGTCAGACAGTATGTAACATTGTTACTGCAGGTGTACAGCGTGGGAAGCAGAGAAGACTGTTTGGGAAAAAGGAGGGTGGAATGTTTGGAATGAACGGTATCAAACACATAAAACAAGTGAATGATATTAAAAATGTCATTTAATTTTTTTATATATATATATATATATATATATCCTTTATTTAACCGGGTAGGCTAGTTGAGAACAAGTCCTCATTTACAGCTGCGACCTGGCCAAGATAAAGCAAAGCAGTGCGACACAAACAACAACACAGAGTTACACATGGAGTAAACAAACATACAGTCAATAACACAATAGAAAAAGTCTATATACATTGTGTACAAATGAGGTAAGATAACGGAGGTAAGGCAACAAAAATAATAACAGTTTAGCAATTAAACACTGGAATGGTAGATGTGCAGAAGATGAATGTGCAAGTAGAAATACTGGGGTGAAAAGGAGCAACAAACAAAAAAATTACAGAATGGGGATGAGGTAGTTGGATGGGCTATTTACAGATGGGCTATGTACAGGTGCAATTATCTGTAAGCTGCTCTGACAGCTGGTGCTTAAAGTTAGTGAGGGTGATATGAGTCTCCAGCTTCAGTGATTTTTGCAATTCGTTCCAGTCATTGGCAGCAGAGAACTGGAAGGAAAGGCGGCCAAATGAGGAGTTGGCTTTGGGGGTGACCAGTGAGATATGCTCGCTGGAGCGCGTGCTACGGGTGGGTGCTGCTTCAGTGACCAGTGAGCTGAGATAAGGCAGGACTTTACTTAGCAAAGACGTATAGATGACTTGGAGCCAGTGAGTTTGGCGATGAATATGAAGCGAGGGCCAGCCAACGAGAGCATACAGGTCGCAATGATGGGTAGAATATGGGACTTTGGTGACAAAACGGATGGCACTGTCATAGACTGCATCCAATTTGCTGAGTAGAGTGTTGGAGGCTATTTTGTAAATGACATTGCCGAAGTCGAGGATCGGTAGGATGGTCAGTTTTACGAGGGTATGTTTGGCAGCATGAGTGAAGGAGGCTTTATTGTGAAATAGGAAGCTGATTCTAGATTTAATTTTAGATTGTAAATGCTTAATGTGAGTCTGGAAGGAGAGTTTACAGTCTAACCAGACACCTAGGTATTTGTAGTTGTCCACATATTCTAAGTCAGAACCGTCCAGAGTAGTGATGCTAGATGAGCGGGCAGGTGCAGGCAGCGATCGGTTGAAGAGCATGCATTTAGTTTTACTTGCATTTAAGAACAGTTGGAGGCCACGGAAGGAGAGTTGTATGGCATTGAAGCTCGTCTGGAGGTTAGTTAACACAGCGTCCAAAGAAGGGCCAGAAACATACAGAATGGTTTCACCTGCTAAGAGGTGGATCAGAGAATCACCAGCAGCAAGAGCGACATCATTGATGTATACAGAGAAAAGAGTCGGCCCGAGAATCGAACCCTGTGGTACCCCCATAGAGACTGCCAGCGGTCTGGACAACAGGCCCTCTGATTTGACACACTGAACTCTGAGAAGTAGTTAGTGAACCAGGCCCCAGTCATTTGAGAAACCAAGGCTGTTGAGTATGCCAATAAGAATGTGATGATTGACAGGGTCGAAAGCCTTGGCCGGGTCGATGAATACAGCTGCACAGTATTGTCTCTTATCGATGGCGGTTATGATATCGTTTAGGACCTTGAGCGTGGCTGAGGTCCATCCATGACCAGCTCAGAAACCAGATTGCATAGCAAGGAAGGTAAGGTGGGAAATCGAAATGGTCGGTGACCTGTTTGTAAACTTGCCGTTCGAATACCTTGGAAAGACAGGGTAGGATAGATATAGGTCTGTAGCAGTTTGGGTCTAGAGTGTCTCCCCCTTTGAAGAGGGGGACGACCGAGGCAGCTTTCCAATCTCTGGTGATCTCAGACGATACGAAAGAGAGGTTGAACAGGCCAGTAAATTGCAAAGATTTCGGCGGATAATTTTAGAAAGAGAGGATCCAGATTGTCTAGCCCGGCTGATTTGTAGGGGTCCAGGTCATGCAATTATCATTTAAATTAAACTACTTTTATCAAATAGATAACTGCAACTTGTGTGTTTAGAGTCACATGTTAAAGAGAAAGAAGAAGTTTAAACTCACTTATAACAAGCAGCTTCACCTGTGTGATCAGTGTAATGTAACGTTGTTCTGTCCTGCTGGTTTCTACTCCACACCAGTAGGTCCCAGTATCATCTTTAGTCAGGTCACTGATGGTCACTGTGGAGAATCTCTCTGTTCTGTTATCAGAAACAGAGAAACGACCAGCTTCTGCAGTTGTCTGGTGAGCAGTGACCATATAAACACAAGTCTTGAAGTCATTGCTTTCCTTGCAGAAATACTTGATGTTGTCCTCATGGTCGTCTGGATAGTTACATCTGATGGTAGCTTCTCCTCCCAGAAAGGCCGTCTCTGTGACTGACTTCTCACAGCAGTCATCTGTCAATAGGAACACACATCACAACCTTAGTCTAGTACTATAGACTGACTTCTCACAGCAGTCATCTGTCAATAGGAACACACATCACAACCTTAGTCTAATACTATAGACTGACTTCTCACATCAGTCATCTGTCAATAGGAACACACATCACAACCTTAGTCTAATACTATAGACTGACTTCTCACATCAGTCATCTGTCAATAGGAACACACATCACAACCTTAGTCTAATACTATAGACTGACTTCTCACATCAGTCATCTGTCAATAGGAACACACATCACAACCTTAGTCTAATACTATAGACTGACTTCTCACATCAGTCATCTGTCAATAGGAACACACATCACAACCTTAGTCTAGTACTATAGACTGACTTCATTGACTAGTGGTACTGATCATGTAATAACATATGTAGCTAAATTCATTTTATAAAGTTAAAGTAGAAGTCCCTCACCCTGCTTCACCTCCAGCTCTACCTTGGTATAACTGTCAGGTGCAGTAGGTATGTCCACTCCACACCAGTAGGTCCCTTCATCTTGTCTGGTCAGTTGTCTGATGATCACCTTGAAGTAGTTTCCTCTAGTGTTGTCATACAGAGATAATCTACCACTGTGCTTCCAGGTGTTCCTCAATCCAGTTCTGATTTGATCCTCACAACTCAAACTATACTGCCCCAAGCAGAAATATTTCTCATTACTTATTTCTTCTGTGGAATAATGACAGTAGATGATGACAGTTCCTCCAGAGTATCCTGTCACTGTGAAGGAGCTCAAACAACCTGCCAATCAGAACAGAGAAAATATATCATCTGTAGTAGCAGCCTTTATAAGAAAACTAACAGGATGTTATTACATTGTTATAGAGAGTTATAACAAGCTTATTACCTGTCATGAAGGAGAGGAGGATGACTATCAGCAGGATCCTCATCTTGTTGTGTTCTCTCCAGGTTGGTCCAGGTGTCTATAGGTCCTGATATAATGTTGTGTTCTCTCCAGGTTGGTCCAGGTGTCTATAGGTTCTGATATAATATTGTGTGTCCAAGTCTGTAACTTTCTCCGTTCTTCTCTACTTATAGGAACTTAAATACAAACTTCATGTACTTTATGTTCTCTCTCTGCCCTCCCTCTCTCTCTCACTCACTCTTTGCAGTCTTACAACTATGTAGTTCCCTATTTCTGTATCTCTCTCTCTGCCCTCCCTCTCTCTCTCACTCACTCTTGGCAGTCTTACAACTATGTAGTTCCCTATTTCTGTATCTCTCTCTCTGCCCTTCCTCTCTCTCTCTCTCTCTCTCTCTCTGCCCTCCCTCTCTCTCTCACTCACTCTTTGCTGTCTTACAACTATGTAGTTCCCTATTTCTGCATCTCTCTCTCTCTCTCTCTAGTAGTTCAAACCCTCCTACCACATGATATGTCTGACAGCCCCTCCCTCTTCCTCCTTAACCAATCACATCTTTGTTCCTACATCGCACAGTAGAGAGAGAGAGAAAATGAGATCAGTGAGAGACTCCTCTATGGATCATAGCACAGAAACACAACTCATACATTCATGCAGACTGGAGGCTGTCGACAGAGGAGAGAAACAGAGTTATTCTACCACTGGAGGGTGACCTCCCTCCATCTCTCTCTCCCTCCATATCTCTCTCCCTTCATCTCTCTCTCCCTTCATCTCTCTCTCCCTTCATCTCTCTCTCCCTCCATATCTCTCTCCCTTCATCTCTCTCTCCCTCCATATCTCTCTCCCTTCATCTCTCTCTCCCTTTATCTCTCTCTCCCTTCATCTCTCTCTCCCTTCATCTCTCTCTCCCTCCATCTCTCTCTCCCTTCATCTCTCTCTCCCTCCATCTCTCTCTCCCTCCATCTCTCTCTCCCTTCATCTCTCTCTCCCTCCATCTCTCTCTCCCTCCATCTCTTTCTCCCTCCATCTCTCTCTCCCTCCATCTCTTTCTCCATCCATCTCTTTCTCCCTCCATCTCTCTCTCTGTCCATATATCCCTCCATCTCAGCTCTGTGTGTCTAGTGACAGTGGTACATGCTGATGAGACAGGTACTGAGTTTACTGACAGCACCAGTGGAGGCTGGTGAGGGGAGGACTACTTTTAGTAATGTCTAGAATGGAACGTATCAAACACAGAAATATATTGGTGCTTTATTGATAAATACACAGAGTCTCATTTCCCATCAAGTGGAGTAAAAAACACAGAATAATCAAAGGTTCCTAAAAGCTACAAACTGTCTCTGTTTGTTCAAGTCAGTGTTACATTCACAGTAGAAACAATGAATGAATGAATGGATGAATGAATGAACATGCTGAATGTAATGACTGACAAACAAAACAACAAATAAACAAACAGATGATTGAACTAACGAATGATGAATGAAGGAACAAACAAAAAATACATGAATGAATATATGAACAAATTGAAAGAAAATTTATTTTAAAAAATGAATAAAAAATTTGGAAGAATTAACAAATAATAAATTAATGATTTTAAAATCAAATTTTATATAGCCCTTCTTACATCAGCTGATATCTCAGAGTGCTGTACAGAAACCAGCCTAAAACCCCAAACAGCAAGCAATGCAGGTGTAGAAGCACGGTGTAAAACACCAATGAATGAAAACATGAATTAATTCTGTGCCATACAGATCAGTGACAGTAGTAGACTATGTAGCAGAGTGTTTAATGGTGCAGTACATTATGAGGTGTCTACAGTAGTAGACTATGTAGCAGAGTGTTTAATGGTGCAGTACATTATGAGGTGTCTACAGTAGTAGACTATGTAGCAGAGTGTTTAATGGTGCAGTACATTATGAGGTGTCTACAGTAGTAGACTATGTAGCAGAGTGTTTAATGGTGCAGTACATTATGAGGTGTCTACAGTAGTAGACTATGTAGCAGAGTGTTTAATGGTGCAGTACATTATGAGGTGTCTACAGTAGTAGACTATGTAGCAGAGTGTTTAATGGTGCAGTACATTATGAGGTGTCTACAGTAGTAGACTATGTAGCAGAGTGTTTAATGGTGCAGTACAAACCCTGAACCCCAACACGGCAATAGAACCACCTCCACTTCAAACGCTGCAAATTAGTCCCTAAATCCAGTCTTTGTGTAACGGTTTTCTTGGTGAGAAGGAGAGTCGGACCAAAATGCAGCGTGTAGATTGCGATCCATGTTTTAATGAACAAACGTAAAACATGAATCAATGCAAACACTACAAAATAAAGAACGTGATGAACGTAACGAAAACCTAAAACAGCCTATCTGGTGAAAAAACACATAGACAGGAACAATCACCCCCAAACACACAGTGAAACCCAGGCTACCTAAGTATGATTCTCAATCAGAGACAACTAATGACACCTGCCTCTGATTGAGAACCATACTAGGCCGAAAACATAGAACTGCCCCAAAACATAGAAAAACAAACATAGACTGCCCACCCAACTCACGCCCTGACCATACTAAATAAATACAAAACAAAGGAAATAGAGGTCAGAACGTGACAGTAACCCCCCCCAAAGGTGCGGACTCCGGCCGCAAAACCTTGACCTATAGGGGAGGGTCTGGGTGGGCGTCTGTCCGCGGTGGCGGCTCTGGCGCGGGACGCGGACCCCACTTCGCCATTGTCTCAGTCCGCCTTATTGTCCGCCTCCGTGGCTTACTCACCATGCCCACCCCTCTCAATGACCCCACTGGACAGAGGGGCTGCTTGGGACAGAGGGGCAGCTTCTCGGGACAGAGGGACAGCTGCTCGGGACAGAGGGACAGCTGCTCGGGACAGAGGGACAGCTGCTCGGGACAGAGAGACAGCTGCTCGGGACAGAGGGACAGCTGCTCGGGACAGAGGGACAGCTGCTCGGGACAGAGGGACAGCTGCTCGGGACAGAGGGACAGCTGCTCGGGACAGAGGGGCAGCTGCTCCGGGCGGAGGGGCTCTAGCGGCCCCTGGCTGACTAGCGGCACTGGCGGCCCCTGGCTGACTGGCGGCCCCTGGTTGACTGGCGGCACTGGCGGCCCCTGGCTGACTGGCGGCACTGGCGGCCCCTGGCTGACTGGCGGCACTGGCGGCCCCTGGCTGACGGGCGGCACTGGCGGCCCCTGGCTGACGGGCGGCACTGGCGGCTCCTGGCTGACGGGCGGCATTGGCGGCTCCTGGCAGACGGACGGCACTGGCGGCGCTGGGCAGACGGGCGGCACTGGCGGCGCTGGGCAGACGGGCGGCACTGGCGGCGCTGGGCAGACGGGCGGCACTGGCGGCGCTGGGCAGACGGGCGGCACTGGCGGCGTTGGGCAGACGGGCGGCGCTGGCGCTGGGCAGACGGGAAGCTCAGATGGCGCTGGGCAGACGGGAAGCTCCGACAGAGGCGCCGGACAGGCGGGAGGCTCCGGCAGAGGCGCCGGACAGGCGGGAGGCTCCGGCAGAGGCGCCGGACAGGCGGGAGGCTCCGGCAGAGGCGCCGGACAGGCGGGAGGCTCCGGCAGAGGCGCCGGACAGGCGGGAGGCTCCGGCAGCGGCGCCGGACAGGCGGGAGGCTCCGGCAGAGGCGCCGGACAGGCGGGAGGCTCCGGCAGCGGCGCCGGACAGGCGGGAGGCTCCGGCAGCGGCGCCGGACAGGCGGGAGGCTCCGGCAGAGGCGCCGGACAGGCGGGAGGCTCCGGCAGAGGCGCCGGACAGGCGGGAGGCTCCGGCAGAGGCGCCGGACAGGCGGGAGGCTCCGGCAGAGGCGCCGGACAGACGGGAGACTCCGGCAGAGGCGCCGGACAGACGGGAGACTCCGGCAGAGGCGCCGGACAGACGGGAGACTCCGGCAGAGGCGCCGGACAGACGGGAGACTCCGGCAGCGCTGGAGAGGAGGAAGGCTCTGGTAGCGCCGGAGAGGCGGGAGACTCCGGCAGCGCTGGACAGGAGGGAGGCTCTGGTAGTGCTGGACAGGCGAGGCGCACTGTAGGCCTGATGCGTGGTGCTGGCACTGGTGGTACTGGGCCGAGGACACGCACAGGAAGCCTTGTGCGGGGAGCTGCTACCGGAGGGCTGGGGTGTGGAGGTGGTACTGGAAAGACCGGACCGTGCAGGCGCACTGGAGCTCTTGAGCACCGAGCCTGCCCAACCTTACCTGGTTGAATGCTCACGGTCGCCCTGCCAGTGCGGCGTGGTGGAATAGCCCGCACTGGGCGATGCAGGCGAACCGGAGACACCGAGCGCAAGGCTGGTGCCATGTAAGCCGGCCCAAGGAGACGCACTGGGGACCAGCTGCGTAGAGCCGGCTTCATGGCATTAGGCTCGACGCTCAATCTAGCCCGGCCGACACGCGGAGCTGGAATATACCGCACCGGGCTATGCACCCGCACTGGAGACACCGTGCGCACCACTGCATAACACGGTGCCTGTCCGGTCTCTCTAGCCCCCCGGTAAGCACAGGGAGTCTGCCCAGGTCTCCTACCTGGCGTAGCCATCCTCCCTGTTAGCCCCCCCCCCAAGACATTTTTGGGGCTGCCTCTCGGGCTTCCTTCCGCGCCGCCGTGCCTGCTTCGCCAACTCCATTCTCTGATAACCCTCCGCGCACTGCTCCATCGAATCCCAGGCGGGCTCCGGCACTCTCCCTGGGTCGGCCGCCCACCTGTCGATCTCCTCCCAAGTAGTATACTCCATGCCATTGCTGTCCATAACGTCCTCCTTTCGCTGCTGCCTGTTAACACGCTGCTCGGTCCGAGTGTGGTGGGTGATTCTGTAACGGTTTTCTTGGTGAGAAGGAGAGTCAGACCAAAATGCAGCGTGTAGATTGTGATCCATGTTTTAATGAACAAACGTAAAACACGAATCAATGCAAACACTACAAAATAAAGAACGTGATGAACGTAACGAAAACCTAAAACAGCCTATCTGGTGAAAAAACACATAGA
This sequence comes from Oncorhynchus clarkii lewisi, assembly GCF_045791955.1. Taxonomy (NCBI): domain Eukaryota; kingdom Metazoa; phylum Chordata; class Actinopteri; order Salmoniformes; family Salmonidae; genus Oncorhynchus; species Oncorhynchus clarkii. The sequence goes on along the minus strand of NC_092159.1, from coordinate 4,886,018 downwards.
CAGGAACAATCACCCCCAAACACACAGTGAAACCCAGGCTACCTAAGTATGATTCTCAATCAGAGACAACTAATGACACCTGCCTCTGATTGAGAACCATACTAGGCCGAAAACATAGAACTGCCCCAAAACATAGAAAAACAAACATAGACTGCCCACCCAACTCACGCCCTGACCATACTTAATAAATACAAAACAAAGGAAATAGAGGTCAGAACGTGACACTTTGTTTGCAGTTCCAGGGATCGATACATTTAAACTTGGTTTGCAGTGTTGGGGTTCAGGGTTTGGTAAGTTAAATCTTGGTTTGCAGCGTTGGTTTTCAGGGTTTGGTAAGTTGAATCTTGGTTTACAGTGTTGGGGTTCAGGGTTTGGTAAGTTGAATCTTGGATTGCAGTGTTGGGGTTCAGGGTTTCGTAAGTTGAATCTTGGATTGCAGTGTTGGGGTTCAGGATTTGGTAGACAGCATCATCTGTTCCTATATAAACCATGGTGTCTGTAGCAGGGTCATTCTCATAGTCCTGGTCCCCCTATAGGTAAAACACCATTAGTCCATAATCAGTACCATCAGTAGAGTCATTAGTCCATAATCAGTACCATCAGTAGAGTCATTAGTCCATAATCAGTACCATCAGTAGAGTCATTAGTCCATAATCAGTACCATCAGTAGAGTCATTAGTCCATAATCAGTACCATCAGTAGAGTCATTAGTCCATAATCAGTACCATCAGTAGAGTCATTAGTCCATAATCAGTACCATCACTAGAGTCATTAGTCCATAATCAGTACTATCAGACAGTAGAGTCATTAGTCCATAATCAGTACCATCAGTAGAGTTATTAGTCCATAATCAGTACCATCAGTAGAGTCATTAGTCCATAATCAGTACTATCAGACAGTAGAGTCATTAGTTCATAATCAGTACCATAAGTAGAGTCATTAGTCCATAATCAGTACCATCAGTAGAGTCATTAGTCCATAATCAGTACCATCAGTAGAGTCATTAGTCCATAATCAGTACCATCAGACAGTCATTAGTCCATAATCAGTACCATCAGTAGAGTCATTAGTCCATAATCAGTACCATCAGTAGAGTCATTAGTCCATAATCAATACCATCAGTAGAGTCATTAGTCCATAATCAGTACCATCAGTAGAGTCATTAGTCCATAATCAGTACCATCAGTAGAGTCCTTAGTCTATAATCAGTACCATCAGTAGAGTCATTAGTCCATAATCAGTACCATCAGTAGAGTCATTAGTCCATAATCAGTACCATCAGTAGAGTCATTAGTCCATAATCAGTACCATCAGTAGAGTCATTAGTCCATAATCAGTACCATCACTAGAGGCATTAGTCCATAATCAGTACTATCAGACAGTAGAGTCATTAGTCCATAATCAGTACCATCAGTAGAGTCATTAGTCCATAATCAGAACCATCAGTAGAGTCATTAGTCCATAATCAGTACCATCAGTAGAGTCATTAGTCCATAATCAGTACCATCACTAGACGCATTAGTCCATAATCAGTACTATCAGACAGTCATTAGTCCATAATCAGTACCATCAGTAGAGTCATTAGTCCATAATCAGTACCATCAGTAGAGTCATTAGTCCATAATCAGTACCATCAGTAGAGTCATTAGTCCATAATCAGTACCATCAGTAGAGTCATTAGTCCATAATCAGTACCATCAGTAGAGTCATTAGTCTATAATCAGTACCATCAGTAGAGTCATTAGTCCATAATCAGTACCATCAGTAGAGTCATTAGTCCATAATCAGTACCATCAGTAGAGTCATTAGTCCATAATCAGTACCATCAGTAGAGTCATTAGTCCATAATCAGTACCATCAGTAGAGTCATTAGTCCATAATCAGTACCATCAGTAGAGTCATTAGTCCATAATCAGTACCATCAGTAGAGTCATTAGTCCATAATCAGTACCATCAGTAGAGTCATTAGTCCATAATCAGTACCATCAGTAGAGTCATTAGTCCATAATCAGTACCATCAGTAGAGTCATTAGTCCATAATCAGTACCATCAGTAGAGTCATTAGTCCATAATCAGTACCATCAGTAGAGTCATTAGTCCATAATCAGTACCATCAGTAGAGTCATTAGTCCATAATCAGTACCATCAGTAGAGTCATTAGTCCATAATCAGTACCATCACTAGAGTCATTAGTCCATAATCAGTACCATCAGTAGAGTCATTAGTCCATAATCAGTACCATCAGTAGAGTCATTAGTCCATAATCAGTACCATCAGTAGAGTCATTATTCCATAATCAGTACCATCAGTAGAGTCATTAGTCCATAATCAGTACCATCAGTAGAGTTATTAGTCCATAATCAGTACCATCACTAGAGTCATATGTCCATAATCAATACCATCAGTAGTTATTAGTCCATAATCAGGACCATCAGTAGAGTCATTAGTCCATATTCAGTACCATCAGTATAATTATTAGTCCATAATCAGTACCATCAGTAGGGTCATTTGTCCATAATCAGTACCATCAGTGGAGTTATTAGTCCATAATCAGTACCATCACTAGAGTCATTAGTCCATAATCAGTACCATCAGTAGAGTTATTAGTCCATAATCAGTACTATCAGACAGTAGAGTCATTAGTCCATAATCAGTACCATCAGACAGTAGAGTCATTAGTCCATAATCAGTACCATCAGTAGAGTCATTAGTCCATAATCAGTACCATCAGTAGAGTCATTAGTCCATAATCAGTACCACCAGTAGAGTCATTAGTCCATAATCAATACCATCAGACAGTAGTTATTAGTCCATAATCAGTACCATCAGACAGTGTAGTCATTAGTCCATAATCAGTACTATCAGTAGAGTCATTACTCCATAATCAGTACCATCAGTAGAGTCATTAGTCCATAATCAGTACCATCAGTAGAGTCATTCGTCCATAATCAGTACCATCAGTAGAGTCATCATTCCATAATCAGTACCATCAGTAGAGTCATTAGTCCATAATCAGTACCATCAGTAGAGTCATTAGTCCATAATCAGTACCATCACTAGAGTCATTAGTCCATAATCAATACCATCAGTAGTTATTAGTCCATAATCAGGACCATCAGTAGAGTCATGGGGCGGCAGGGTAGCCTAGTGGTTAGAGCGTTGGACTAGTAACCGGAAGGTTGCGAGTTCAAACCCCCGAGCTGACAAGGTACAAATCTGTCGTTCTGCCCCTGAACAGGCAGTTAACCCACTGTTCCCAGGCCGTCATTGAAAATAAGAATTTGTTCTTAACTGACTTGCCTGGTTAAATAAAGGTAAAATAAAAAAATAAATAAAAAATTAGTCCATAATCAGTACCATCAGTATAATTATTAGTCCATAATCAGTACCATCAGTAGAGTCATTAGTCCATAATCAGTACCATCGGTAGAGACATTAGTCCATAATCAGTACCATCAGAGAGTGGAGTCATTAGTCCATAATCAGTACCATCAGACAGTAGAGTCATTAGTCCATAATCAGTACCATCAGACAGTAGACTCATTAGTCCATAATCAGTACCATCAGTAGAGTTATTAGTCCATAATCAGTACCATCAGTAGAGTTATTAGTCCATAATCAGTACCATCAGTAGAGTTATTATTCCATAATCAGTACCATCAGACAGTAGAGTCATTAGTCCATAATCAGTACTATCAGACAGTAGAGTTATTAGTCCACAATCAGTACCATCAGTAGAGTCATTAGTCCATAATCAGTACCATCAGACATTAGAGTTATTAGTCCATAATCAGCACCATCAGTAGAGTTATTAGTCCATAATCAGTACCATCAGTAGAGTCATTAGTCCATAATCTGTACCATCAGTAGAGTCATTAGTCCATACTCAGTACCATCCGTAGAGTCATTAGTCCATAATCAGTACTATCAGACAGTAGCGTTATTAGTCCATAATCAGTACTATCAGACAGTAGAGTCATTAGTCCATAATCAGAACCATCATACAGTAGAGGTATTAGCCCATAATCAGTACCATCAGTAGAGTCATTAGTCCATAATCAGTACCATCAGACAGTAGAGTTATTAGTCCATAATCAGTACCATCAGTAGAGGCATTAGTCCATAATCAGTAGTTATTAGTCCATAATCAGTACTATCAGACAGTAGAGTTATTAGTCCATAATCAGTACTATCAGTAGAGTCATTAGTCCATAATCAGTACCATCAGTAGAGTCATTAGTCCATAATCAGTACCATCACTAGAGTCATTAGTCCATAATCAGTACCATCAGTAGAGTTATTAGTCCATAATCAGTACCATCAGTAGAGTTATTAGTCCATAATCAGTACTATCAGACAGTAGAGTCATTAGTCCATAATCAGTACCATCAGTAGAGTCATTAGTCCATAATCAGTACCATCAGTAGAGTCATTAGTCCATAATCAGTACCATCAGTAGAGTCATTAGTCCATAATGAGTACCACCAGTAGAGTCATTAGTCCATAATCAATACCATCAGACAGTAGTTATTAGTCCATAATCAGTACCATCAGTAGAGTTATTAGTCCATAATCAGTACCATCAGACAGTAGCGTTATTAGTCCATAATCAGTACCATCAGACAGTGTAGTCATTAGTCCATAATCAGTACTATCAGTAGAGTCATTACTCCATAATCGGTACCATCAGTAGAGTCATTAGTCCATAATCAGTACCATCAGTAGGGTCATTATTCCATAATCAGTACCATCAGTAGAGTCATTAGTCCATAATCAGTACCATCAGTAGAGTCATTAGTCCATAATCAGTACCATCAGTAGAGTCATTCGTCCATAATCAGTACCATCAGTAGAGTCATCATTCCATAATCAGTACCATCAGTAGAGTCATTAGTCCATAATCAGTACCATCAGTAGAGTCATTAGTCCATAATCAGTACCATCACTAGAGTCATTAGTCCATAATCAATACCATCAGTAGTTATTAGTCCATAATCAGGACCATCAGTAGAGTCATTAGTCCATAATCAGTACCATCAGTATAATTATTAGTCCATAATCAGTACCATCAGTAGGGTCATTAGTCCATAATCAGTACCATCGTTAGAGACATTAGTCCATAATCAGTACCATCAGAGAGTGGAGTCATTAGTCCATAATCAGTACCATCAGTAGAGTCATTAGTCCATAATTAGCACCATCAGACAGTGGAGTCATTAGTCCATAATCAGTACCATCAGACAGTAGAGTCATTAGTCCATAATCAGTACCATCAGACAGTAGAGTCATTATTCCATAATCAGTACCATCAGTAGAGTTATTAGTCCATAATCAGTACCATCAGTAGAGTTATTAGTCTATAATCAGTACCATCAGTAGAGTTATTAGTCCATAATCAGTACCATCAGACAGTAGAGTCATTAGTCCATAATCAGTACTATCAGACAGTAGAGTTATTAGTCCACAATCAGTACCATCAGTAGAGTCATTAGTCCATAATCAGTACCATCAGTAGAGTCATTAGTCCATAATCAGTACCATCAGACAGTAGAGTTATTAGTCCATAATCAGTACCATCAGTAGAGTCATTAGTCCATAATCAGTACCATCAGACAGTAGAGTTATTAGTCCATAATCAGTACCATCAGTAGAGTTATTAGTCCATAATCAGTACCATCAGTAGAGTCATTAGTCCATAATCTGTACCATCAGTAGAGTCATTAGTCCATACTCAGTACCATCCGTAGAGTCATTAGTCCATAATCAGTACTATCAGAAAGTAGCGTTATTAGTCCATAATCAGTACTATCAGACAGTAGAGTCATTAGTCCATAATCAGAACCATCATACAGTAGAGGTATTAGCCCATAATCAGTACCATCAGTAGAGTCATTAGTCCATAATCAGTACCATCAGACAGTAGAGTTATTAGTCCATAATCAGTACCATCAGTAGAGGCATTAGTCCATAATCAGTACTATCAGTAGTTATTAGTCCATAATCAGTACCATCAGTAGAGTCATTAGTCCATAATCAGTACCATCAGTAGAGTCATTAGTCCATAATCAGAACCATCAGACAGTAGAGTCATTAGTCCATAATCAGTACTATCAGACAGTAGAGTCATTAGTCCATAATCAGTACTATCAGACAGTAGAGTTATTAGTCCATAATCAGTACTATCAGTAGAGTCATTAGTCCATAATCAGTACCATCAGTAGAGTCATTAGTCCATAATCAGTACTATCAGACAGTAGCGTTATTAGTCCATAATCAGTACTATCAGACAGTAGAGTCATTAGTCCATAATCAGTACTATCAGACAGTAGAGTCATTAGTCCATAATCAGTACCATCAGTAGAGTCATTAGTCCATAATCAGTACCATCAGTAGAGTCATTAGTCCATAATCAGAACCATCAGACAGTAGCGTTATTAGTCCATAATCAGTACTATCAGACAGTAGAGTCATTAGTCCATAATCAGTACTATCAGACAGTAGAGTCATTAGTCCATAATCAGTACTATCAGTAGAGTCATTAGTCCATAATCAGTACCATCAGTAGAGTCATTAGTCCATAATCAGTACCATCAGTAGAGTTATTAGTCCATAATCAGTACTATCAGACAGTGCATTTCTGTCTCTAGTCCTTATTTGGTTAAATATGAACATGATATATTCTGTCGTCTTGTTGTATAAATACATTCGATGAATTGGTGCAGGTGATGATCTGAATGGTTTGGTTAAATCTGTTAATCTGTGATCCCAGCAGACACCCCCATGCCCAACCACCCACTCCTAACATTCAACCCCTCACCTCCTCACTGTTTCCTGGGTGGGTGTTTGGTCTGCTAGAGGTCTGTCTGCTGGAGGAAGCCGGCCCTTGGGAACACACAACATCTTAAACAGAATACACACTTGTTATGTTCTGTGTGTGTGTGTGTGTGTGTGTGTGTGTGTGTGTGTGTGTGTGTGTGTGTGTGTGTGTGTGTGTGTGTGTGTGTGTGTGTGTGTGTGTGTGTGTGTTTTGCCTGCCTGTGTGTCTGAAACATACCTTGCACCTTGTTACATTTCCATCTGTAGACGGTGAACAGGATGACAGTTAACACCAACACAGCCAGACTCACAGACACCATGATCACTACAAACTCTATTGGGATTGATGATGATGATGTGGATGATGAAGGGGAGATAGATGATGGAACAGGGTAAGTGGTGGTCCCTGGGGTGGATGAAGAGGTTGGTGTTGCAGGAGACCTGGTGATCACTGAGGTGAAAACATCATGAATGACATATTATCTTGTCAAATGATAATAAAATAAATACAATATATATTCCATTTAGCATTTAGTTTTCCCCAATGAAACTTAGTCATGTGTACATTTATCATCTTGGTGGCCCTAGCAGGAATCAAACTTACAATTCCGACGTTTCAAACCCACTGTTCAGCACTATAGGTCCTGATATAAAACAACTGAACCACAGAGGAACACAACGACTCCCTATAAACACAATATATTTTTCAACATATTTTCTCAACCCAAAATATATATTTTCAACTTCTTGTGCTCGTAGGTCTGGTCTAAAGACCTTTTTCAAATATCGTTGAAAGCTTTGACCAGGAGGTCAGAGGTCATCACAGTGAACTGTCCTGTACACCACGATGATGACAGGCAGAGAAAAGGAACTGTGAAAAACCTCTTCCTCTTTCGTTGTCCAGATAGATCTCACAGCTCAGTAAAGATCTGGTCCAGAACTGGAAGTGATGCAACAGCCGAACAGCTGTCAACCAGGAAGCTACGTACACATTATCAGCTTAATATGAACATAATGACTTACACAGCTCAGTAAAGATCTGATCCAGAACTGGAAGTGATGCACCAGTCGAACAGCTGTCAACCAGGAAGCTACGTACACATTATCAGCTTAATATGAACATAATGACTTACACAGCTCAGTAAAGATCTGGTCCAGAACTGGAAGTGATACAACAGTCGAACAGCTGTCAACCAGGAAGCTACGTACACATTATCAGCTTAATATGAACATAATGACTTACACAGCTCAGTAAAGATCTGGTCCAGAACTGGAAGTGATGCAACAGTCGAACAGCTGTCAACCAGGAAGCTACGTACACATTATCAGCTTAATATGAACATAATGACTTACACAGCTCTGCATATCTCTAACTGGAGCTGGTTGGTTGGTATCTTATACATTATTCTGGTCAGGTGGGTCCTTGTGGAATTATTTGAATCAAACCACATTTGTCACACACTGGAGATATGATTGTAACTTGTGTGTTCAGGTTCAAATGTTAAAGAGAAAGAAGAAGTTTATACTCACTTATAACAAGCAGCTTCACCTGTGTGATCAGTGTAATGTAACGTTGTTCTGTCCTGCTGGTTTCTACTCCACACCAGTAGGTCCCAGTATCATCTTCAGTCAGGTCACTGATGGTCACTGTGGAGAATCTCTCTGTTCTGTTATCAGAAACAGAGAAACGACCAGCTTCTGCAGTTGTCTGGTGAGCAGCGACCATATAAACACAAGTCTTGAAGTCATTGCTTTCCTTGCAGAAATACTTGATGTTGTCCTCATGGTCGTCTGGATAGTTACATCTGATGGTAGCTTCTCCTCCCAGAAAGGCCGTCTCTGTGACTGACTTCTCACAGCAGTCATCTGTCAATAGGAACACACACCACAACCTTAGTCTAGTACTATAGACTGACTTCTCACAGCAGTCATCTATCAATAGGAACACAGATCACAACCTTAGTCTAATACTATAGACTGACTTCTCACAGCAGTCATCTGTCAATAGGAACACACATCACAACCTTAGTCTAGTACTATAGACTGACTTCTCACAGCAGTCATCTGTCAATAGGAACACACACCACAACCTTAGTCTAATACTATAGACTGACTTCTCACAGCAGTCATCTGTCAATAGGAACACACATCACAACCTTAGTCTAGTACTATAGACTGACAGCAGTCATCTGTCAATAGGAACACACATCACAACCTTAGTCTAGTACTATAGACTGACTTCTCACAGCAGTCATCTGTCAATAGGAACACACATCACAACCTTAGTCTAATACTATAGACTGACTTCATTGACTAGTGGTACTGATCATGTAATAACATATGTGGCTAAATTCATAAAGTTAAAGTAAAAGTCCCTCACCCTTCTTCACCTCCAGCTCTACCTTGGTATAACTGTCAGGTGCAGTAGGTTGGTCCACTCCACACCAGTAGGTCCCTTCATCTTGTCTGGTCAGTTGTCTGATGATCACCTTGAAGTAGTTTCCTCTAGTGTTGTCATACAGAGAGAATCTACCACTGTGCTTCCAGGTGTTATTCAATACAGTTCTGATTTGATCCTCACAACTCAAACTATACTGCCTCACGCAGAAATATTTGTCATGACTTCTGTCTTCTGTGGAATAATGACAGTAGATGATGACAATTCCTCCAGAGTATCCTGTCACTGTGAAGGAGCTCAAACAACCTGTCAATCAGACAAGAGAAAAAACCTCTTGGTTTGGTGTTTTGTAAGACTAATCAAATAAAATAAAATCTAAGTTTATTTTGTCACGTGGCCGAATACAACAGGTAGACCTTACAGTGAAATGTTTACTTACAAGACCCTAACCATCAGTGCAATTTGTAAGTACAAAATAGGTATTAGGTAGATAGGAAAAGGGGAAAAATTGTGAAAATAACAGTAGCAAGGCTATATAGTCAGTACAGAGTCAACGTGCACCGGTTAGTTGGGCTAATTGAGGTAATATGTCCATGTAGGTAGAGTTAAAGTGACATAGGTGATAAATGTACTTACTGTTAGGATTCCTACACCAGTGGCATCCTCAAGTTAAACACACAGTACACACATACACACACACACACACACACACACACACACATACACACACACACACACACACACACACACACACACACACACACACACACACACACACCGTAGTGTTTCCTGATCTGTAGTAGCAGCCTTTATAAGAAACCTAACTGGATGTTATTACATTGTTATAGAGAGTTATAACAAGCTTATTACCTGTCATGAAGGAGAGGAGGATGACTATCAGCAGGATCCTCATCTTGTTGTGTTCTCTCCAGGTGTCTATAGGTCCTGATATAATGTTGTGTTCTCTCCAGGTTGGTCCAGGTGTCTATAGGTCCTGAAATAATGCTGTGTGTCCAAGTCTACAACTCTCTTTGTTCTTCTCTACTTATAGGAACTTAAATACAAACATCATGTACTTTATGTCCTGTTCTCTCTCTCTCTCTCTCTCTCTCTCTCTCTCTCTCTCTCTCTCTCTCTCTCTCTCTCTCTCTCTCACTCACTCTTTGCAGTCTTACAACTATGTACTTCCCTGTTTCTGCATCTCTTTGCCCCTTCCTCTCTCTCTCTACTAGTTCAAACCCTCCCACCAGATGTTATTTCTGACAGCTCCTCCCTCTTCCTCCTAAACCAATCACATCTTTATTCCTACATCACACAGCAGAGAGAGAGAGAGAGAGAGAGATGAAGGGAGAGAGAGATGGAGAGAGAGAGAGATGAAGGGAGAGAGAGATTGAGGGACAGATGGAGGGAGAGAGAGATGGAGGGGGTTGTGAGAGAGAGAGAGATCAGTGAGAAAAAGAGAGGGAGAGAGGCCTCTCATGACACAGAAACACAGTCAAACACACAGGAGAGAAACAGAGTTATTCTACCACTGGAGGGTGACCTCCCTCCATCTCTCTCTCCCTCCATCTCTCTCTCCCTCCATCTCTCTCTCCCTGCATCTCTCTCTCCCTCCATCTCTCTCTCCCTCCATCTCTCTCTCCCTTTCTCTCTCTCTCTCTCTCTCTCTCTCACTCACTCTTTGCAGTCTTACAACTATGTACTTCCCTGTTTCTGCATCTCTTTGCCCCTTCCTCTCTCTCTCTACTAGTTCAAACCCTCCCACCAGATGTTATTTCTGACAGCTCCTCCCTCTTCCTCCTAAACCAATCACATCTTTATTCCTACATCACACAGCAGAGAGAGAGAGAGAGAGAGAGAGATGAAGGGAGAGAGAGATGGAGAGAGAGAGAGATGAAGGGAGAGAGAGATTGAGGGACAGATGGAGGGAGAGAGAGATGGAGGGGGTTGTGAGAGAGAGAGAGATCAGTGAGAAAAAGAGAGGGAGAGAGGCCTCTCATGACACAGAAACACAGTCAAACGTACAGGAGAGAAACAGAGTTATTCTACCACTGGAGGGTGACCTCCCTCCATCTCTCTCTCCCTCCATCTCTCTCTCCCTCTATCTCTCTCTCCCTTCATCTCTCTCTCCCTCCATCTCTCTCTCCCTTCATCTCTCTCTCCCTCCATCTCTCTCTCCCTCCATCTCTCTCTCCCTTCATCTCTCTCTCCCTTCATCTCTCTCTCCCTCCATCTCTCTCTCCCTCCATCTCTCTCTCCCTTCATCTCTCTCTCCCTCCATCTCTCTCTCCCTTCATCTCTCTCTCCCTCCATCTCTCTCTCCCTTCATCTCTCTCTCTCTCCATCTCTCTCTCCCTCCATCTGTCCCTCAATCTTTCTCTCCCTCCATCTCTCTCTCCCTCCATCTCTCTCTCCCTTCATCTCTCTCTCCCTCCATCTCTCTCTCCCTCCATCTCTCTGTCCCTCCATCTCTCTCTCCCTTCATCTCTCTCTCCCTCCATCTCTCTCTCCCTTCATCTGTCCCTCCATCTCAGCTCTGTGTGTCTAGTGACAGTGGTACATGCTGATGAGACAGGTACTGAGTTTACTGACAGCACCAGTGGAGGCTGGTGAGGGGAGGACTACTGAAAGTAATGTTTAGAATGTAACGTATCAAACACATAGAAATATATTGGTGCTTTATTGATAAATACACAGAGTCTCATTTCCCATCAAGTGGAGTAAAAAACACAGAATAATCAAAGGTTCCTAAAAGCTACAAACTGTCTCTGTTTGTTCAAGTCAGTGTTACATTCACAGTAGAAACAATCAATGAATGAATGAATGAACCTGCTGAATGTAATGACTGACAAACAAAAGAGCATGAATTAATGCTGTTAAATACAGATCAGTAACAGTAGTAGACTATGTAGCAGAGTGTTTAATGGTGCAGTACATTATGAGGTGTCTACAGTAGTAGACTATGTAGCAGAGTGTTTAATGGTGCAGTACATTATGAGGTGTCTACAGTAGTAGACTATGTAGCAGAGTGTTTAATGGTGCAGTACATTATGAGGTGTCTACAGTAGTAGACTGTGTAGCACAGTGTTTAATGGTGCAGTACATTATGAGGTGTCTACAGTAGTAGACTATGTAGTAGACTGTTTAATGGTGCAGTACATTATGAGGTGTCTACAGTAGTAGACTATGTAGCAGAGTGTTTAATGGTGCAGTACATTATGAGGTGTCTACAGTAGTAGACTATGTAGTAGACTGTTTAATGGTGCAGTACATTATGAGGTGTCTACAGTAGTAGACTATGTAGTAGACTGTTTAATGGTGCAGTACATTATGAGGTGTCTACAGTAGTAGACTATGTAGTAGACTGTTTAATGGTGCAGTACATTATGAGGTGTCTACAGTAGTAGACTATGTAGTAGACTGTTTAATGGTGCAGTACATTATGAGGTGTCTACAGTAGTAGACTATGTAGCAGAGTGTTTAATGGTGCAGTACATTATGAGGTGTCTACAGTAGTAGACTATGTAGCAGACTGTTTAATGGTGCAGTACATTATGAGGTGTCTACAGTAGTAGACTATGTAGCAGAGTGTTTAATGGTGCAGTACATTATGAGGTGTCTACAGTAGTAGACTATGTAGCAGAGTGTTTAATGGTGCAGTACATTATGAGGTGTCTACAGTAGTAGACTATGTAGCAGAGTGTTTAATGGTGCAGTACAAACCCTGAACCCCAACACGGCAATAGAACCACCTCCACTTCAAACGCTGCAAATTAGTCCCTAAATCCAGTCTTTGTTTGCAGTTCCAGGGATCGATACATTTAAACTTGGTTTGCAGTGTTGGGGTTCAGGGTTTGGTAAGTTGAATCTTGGTTTACAGTGTTGGGGTTCAGGGTTTGGTAAGTTGAATCTTGGATTGCAGCGTTGGGGTTCAGGGTTTGGTAAGTTAAATCTTGGTTTACAGTGTTGGGGTTCAGGATTTGGTAGACAGCATCATCTGTTCCTATATAAACCATGGTGTCTGTAGCAGGGTCATTCTCATAGTCCTGGTCCCCCTATAGGTAAAACACCATTAGTCCATAATCAGTACCATCAGTAGAGTTATTAGTCCATAATCAGTACCATCAGACAGAGTCATTAGTCCATAATCAGTACCATCAGTAGAGTTATTAGTCCATAATCAGTACCATCAGTAGAGTTATTAGTCCATAATCAGTACCATCACTAGAGTCATTAGTCCATAATCAGTACCATCAGTAGAGTTATTAGTCCATAATCAGTACGATCAGACAGAGTCATTAGTCCATAATCAGTACCATCAGTAGAGTTATTAGTCCATAATCAGTACCATCAGACAGAGTCATTAGTCCATAATCAGTACCATCAGACAGTAGTTATTAGTCCATAATCAGTACCATCAGTAGAGTCATTAGTCCATAATCAGTACCATCAGACAGTAGTTATTAGTCCATAATCAGTACGATCAGTAGAGTTATTAGTCCATAATCAGTACCATAAGACAGTAGTTATTAGTCCATAATCTGTACCTTCAGTAGAATTATTAGTCCATAATCAGAACCATCAGTAGAGTTATTAGTCCATAATCAGTACCATCAGTAGAGTCATAAGTCCATAATCAGTACCATCAGTAGAGTTATTAGTCCATAATCAGTACGATCAGACAGAGTCATTAGTCCATAATCAGTACCATCACTAGAGTCATTAGTCCATAATCAGTACCATCAGTAGAGTTATTAGTCCATAATCAGTACCATCAGACAATAGTTATTAGTCCATAATCAGTGCCATCAGTAGAGTTATTAGTCCATAATCAGTACCATCAGACAGTAGTTATTAGTCCATATTCAGTACCATCAGTAGAGTCATTAGTCCATAATCAGTACCATCAGTAGAGTTTTTAGTCCATAATCAGTAGCATCAGACAGTGGAGTTATTAGTCCATAATCAGTACCATCAGTAGTTATTAGTCCATAATCAGTATCATCAGTAGAGTTAATAGTACATAATCAGTACCATCAGTAGAGGCATTAGTCCATAATCAGTACCATCAGTAGAGTCATTAGTCCATAATCAGTACCATCAGTATAATTATTAGTCCATAAACAGTACCATCAGATAGTTATTAGTCCATAATCAGTACCATCAGTAGTTATTAGTCCATAATCAGTACTATCAGACAGTAGAGTCATTAGTCTATAATCAGTACCATCAGACAGTAGTCATTAGTCGATAATCAGTATCATCAGTAGAGTTATTAGTCCATAATCAGAAACATCAGACAGTGGAATCATTAGTCCATAATGAGTACCATCAGACAGTAGAGTTATTAGTCCATAATCAGTACCATCAGTAGAGTCATTAGTCCATAATCAGTACCATCAGTAGAGTTATTAGTCCATAATCAGTACCATCAGTAGAGTCATTAGTCCATAATCAGCACCATCAGTAGAGTCATTAGTCCATAATCAGTATCATCTGTAGAGTTATTAGTCCATAATCAGTACCATCAGTAGAGTTATTAGTCCATAATCAATACCATCAGTAGAGTTATTAGTCCATAATCAGTACCATCAGACAGTAGTCATTAGTCCATAATCAGTACCATCAGTAGAGTTATTAGTCCATAATCAGTACCATCAGTAGAGTCATTAGTCCATAATCAGCACCATCAGTAGAGTCATTAGTCCATAATCAGTATCATCTGTAGAGTTATTAGTCCATAATCAGTACCATCAGTAGAGTCATTAGTCCATAATCAGTACCATCAGTAGAGTCATTAGTCCATAATCAGTACCATCAGACAGTAGTCATTAGTCCATAATCAGTACCATCAGTAGAGTCATTAGTCCATAATCAGTACCATCAGTAGAGTCATTAGTCCATAATCAGTATCATCTGTAGAGTTATTAGTCCATAATCAGTACCATCAGTAGAGTTATTAGTCCATATACAATACCATCAGTAGAGTTATTAGTCCATAATCAGTACCATCAGACAGTAGTCATTAGTCCATAATCAGAACCATCAGACAGTGCACTTCTGTCTCTAGTCCTTGTTTGGTTAAATATGAACCTTCTATATTCTGTAGTCTTGTTGTATAAATACATTTGATGAATTGGTGCAGGTGATGATCTGAATGGTTTGGTTAAATCTGTTAATCTGTGATCCCAGCAGACACCCCCACGCCCAACCACCCACTCCTAACATTCAACCCCTCACCTCCTCACTGTTTCCTGGGTGGGTGTTTGGTCTGCTAGAGGTCTGTCTGCTGGAGGAAGCCGGCCCTTGGGAACACACAACATCTTAAACAGAATACACACTTGTTATGTTCTGTGTGTGTGTGTGTGTGTGTGTGTGTGTGTGTGTGCTTGAGTGTGTTTGCCTGAAACATACCTTGCACCTTGTTACATTTCAATCTGTAGACGGTGAACAGGATGACAGTGAACACCAACACAGCCAGACTCACAGACACCATGATCACTACAAACTCTATTGGGATTGATGATGATGATGTGGATGATGAAGGGGAGATAGATGATGGAACAGGGTAAGTGGTGGTCCCTGGGGTGGATGAAGAGGTTGGTGTTGCAGGAGACCTGGCGATCACTGAGGTGAAAACATCATGAATGACATATTATCTTGTCAAATGATAATAAAATAAATACAATATATATTCCATTTAGCATTTAGTTTTCCCCAATGAAACTTAGTCATGTGTACATTTATCATCTTGGTGGCCCTAGCAGGAATCAAACTTACAATTCCGACGTTTCAAACCCACTGTTCAGCACTATAGGTCCTGATATAAAACAACTGAACCACAGAGGAACACAACGACTCCCTATAAACACAATATATTTTTCAACATATTTTCTCAACCCAAAATATATATTTTCAACTTCTTGTGCTCGTAGGTCTGGTCTAAAGACCTTTTTCAAATATCGTTGAAAGCTTTGACCAGGAGGTCAGAGGTCATCACAGTGAACTGTCCTGTACACCACGATGATGACAGGCAGAGAAAAGGAACTGTGAAAAACCTCTTCCTCTTTCGTTGTCCAGATAGATCTCACAGCTCAGTAAAGATCTGGTCCAGAACTGGAAGTGATGCACCAGTCGAACAGCTGTCAACCAGGAAGCTACGTACACATTATCAGCTTAATATGAACATAATGACTTACACAGCTCAGTAAAGATCTGGTCCAGAACTGGAAGTGATACAACAGTCGAACAGCTGTCAACCAGGAAGCTACGTACACATTATCAGCTTAATATGAACATAATGACTTACACAGCTCTGCATATCTCTAACTGGAGCTGGTTGGTTGGTATCTTATACATTATTCTGGTCAGGTGGGTCCTTGTGGAATTATTTCAATCAAACCACATTTGTCACACACTGGAGATATGACTGTAACTTGTGTGTTCAGGTTCAAATGTTAAAGAGAAAGAAGAAGTTTAAACTCACTTATAACACCCAGCTTCACCTGTGTGATCAGTGTAATGTAACGTTGTTCTGTCCTGCTGGTTTCTACTCCACACCAGTAGGTCCCAGTATCATCTTCAGTCAGGTCACTGATGGTCACTGTGTAGAATGTACCTCTGCTGTTGACAGACAGAGAGAATTGCCGAGCTTTTGCAGATGTCTGGTGAGCAGCGACCATGTAAACACAAGTCCTGAAGTCATTGCTTTCCTTGCAGAAATACTTGATGTTGTCCTCATGGTCCTCTGGATAGTTGCATCTGATGGTAGCTTCTCCTCCCAGAAAGGCCGTCTCTGTGACTGACTTCTCACAGCAGTCATCTGTCAACAGGAACACACACCACAACCTTAGTCTAGTACTATAGACTGACTTCTCACAGCAGTCATCTGTCAATAGCAACACACATCACAACCTTAGTCTAGTACTATAGACTGACTTCTCACATCAGTCATCTGTCAATAGGAACACACATCACAACCTTAGTCTAATACTATAGACTGACTTCTCACATCAGTCATCTGTCAATAGGAACACACATCACAACCTTAGTCTAATACTATAGACTGACATCAGTCATCTGTCAAAAGGAACACACATCACAACCTTAGTCTAATACTATAGACTGACTTCTCACAGCAGTCATCTGTCAATAGGAACACACATCACAACCTTAGTCTAATACTATAGACTGACTTCGTTGACTAGTGGTACTGATCATGTAATAACATTTGTAGCTAAATTAATTTTATAAAGTAAAGTAAAAGTCTCTCACCCTTCTTCACCTCCAGCTCTACCTTGGTATAACTGTCAGGTATAATAGGTTTGTCCACTCCACACCAGTAGGTCCCTTCATCTTGTCTGGTCAGTTGTCTGATGATCACCTTGAAGTAGTTTCCTCTAGTGTTGTCATACAGAGAGAATCTACCACTGTGCTTCCAGGTGTTCCTCAATCCAGTTCTGATTTGATCCTCACAACTCAAACTATACTGCCCCAAGCAGAAATATTTGTCATGACTTCTGTCTTCTGTGGAATATTGACAGGAGATGATGACAGTTCCTCCAGAGTATCCTGTCACTTTGAAGGAGCTCAAACCACCTGCCAATCAGACAAGAGAAAATACCTCTTGGTTTGGTGTTTTGTAAAGTTTTAATTTGTCACGTGGCCGAATACAACAGGTACCACTGTACCACCTTACAGTGAAATGCTTACTTACAAGACCCTAACCAACAATGACATTTTTAAGTACAAAATAGGTATTAGGTAGATAGATAAGAAAATATATAAAATAAAACAGTAAAATGACATTGTAGATAAGAAAAGGGGAAACATTTTGAAAATAACAGTAGCGAGGCTATATAGTCAGTACAGAGTCAACGGGCACCGGTTAGTTGGGCTAATTGAGGTAATATGTACATGTAGGTAGAGTTAAAGTGACTATACAGAGATGATAAACAGAGAGTAGCATATATATACAGGTGGTACCGGTACAGAGTCAATGTGGAGGTTATTTACAGGTGGTACCAGTACAGAGTCAATGTGGAGGCTATATACAGGTGGTACCGGTACCGAGTCAATGTGGAGGCTATATACAGGGGGTACCGGCACAGAGTCAATGTGGAGGCTATATACAGGGGATACCGGGACAGAGTCAATGTGGAGGCTATATACAGGTGGTACCGGTACAGAGTCAATGTGGAGGCTATATACAGGGGATACCGGTACAGAGTCAATGTGGAGGCTATATACAGGTGGTACCAATACAGAGTCAATGTGGAGGCTATATACAGGGGGTACCGGTACAGAGTCAATGTGGAGGATATATATAGGTGGTACCGGTACAGAGTCAATGTGGAGGCTATATACAGGTGGTACCAATACAGAGTCAATGTGGAGGCTATATACAGGGAGTACCAATACAGAGTCAATGTGGAGGCTATATACAGGTGGTACCGGTACAGAGTCAATGTGGAGGCTATATACAGGTGGTACCAGTACAGAGTCAATGTGGAGGCTATATACAGGTGGTACCGGTACAGAGTCAATGTGGAGGCTATATACAGGGTATTACGGTACAGAGTCAATGTGGAGGCTATATACAGGTGGTACCAGTACAGAGTCAATGTGGAGGCTATATACAGGTGGTACCAGTACAGAGTCAATGTGGAGGTTATATACAGGTGGTACCAGTACAGAGTCAATGTGGAGGCTATATACAGGTGGTACCAGTACAGAGTCAATGTGGAGGCTATATACAGGTGGTACCAGTACAGAGTCAATGTGGAGGTTATATACAGGTGGTACCAGTACAGAGTCAATGTGGAGACTATATACAGGTGGTACCAGTACAGAGTCAATGTGGAGGTTATATACAGGTGGTACCAGTACAGAGTCAATGTGGAGGCTATATACAGGGGGTACCGGTACAGAGTCAATGTGGAGGCTATATACAGGTGGTACCGGTACAGAGTCAATGTGGAGGCTATATACAGGTGGTACCGGTACAGAGTCAATGTGGAGGCTATATACAGGGGGTACCGGTACAGAGTCAATGTGGAGGTTATATACAGGGGGTACCGGTACAGAGTCAATGTGGAGGCTATATACAGGTGGTACCAGTACAGAGTCAATGTGGAGGCTATATACAAGGGGTACCGGTACAGAGTCAATGTGGAGGCTATATACAGGTGGTACCGGTACAGAGTCAATGTGGAGGCTATATACAGGTGGTACCAGTACAGAGTCAATGTGGAGGCTATATACAGGTGGTACCAGTACAGAGTCAATGTGGAGGCTATATACAGGTGGTACCAGTACAGAGTCAATGTGGAGGCTATATACAGGTGGTACCAGTACAGAGTCAATGTGGAGGCTATATACAGGTGGTACCAGTACAGAGTCAATGTGGAGGCTAAATACAGGGTATTACGGTACAGAGTCAATGTGGAGGCTATATACAGGGGGTACCGGTACAGAGTCAATGTGGAGGCTATATACAGGGTATTACGGTACAGAGTCAATGTGGAGGCTATATACAGGGTATTACGGTACAGTGTCAATGTGGAGGCTATATACAGGGGGTACCGGTACAGAGTCAATGTGGAGGCTAAATACAGGGTATTACGGTACAGAGTCAATGTGGAGGCTATATACAGGGGGTACCGGTACAGAGTCAATGTGGAGGCTAAATACAGGGTATTACGGTACAGAGTCAATGTGGAGGCTATATACAGGGGGTACCGGTACAGAGTCAATGTGGAGGCTATATACAGAGGGTACCGGTACAGAGTCAATGTGGAGGATATATACAAGGGGTACCAGTACAGAGTCAATGTGGAGGCTATATACAGAGGGTACCGGTACAGAGTCAATGTGGAGGCTATATACAGGTGGTACCGGTACAGAGTCAATGTGGAGGCTATATACAGGTGGTACCAGTACAGAGTCAATGTGGAGGCTATATACAGGTGGTACCAGTACAGAGTCAATGTGGAGGCTATATACAGGTGGTACCGGTACAGAGTCAATGTGGAGGCTATATACAGGTGGTACCAGTACAGAGTCAATGTGGAGGCTATATACAGGTGGTACCAGTACAGAGTCAATGTGGAGGCTATATACAGGTGGTACCAGTACAGAGTCAATGTGGAGGTTATATACAGGAGGTACCAGTACAGAGTCAATGTGGAGGATATATATAGGGGGTACCGGTACAGAGTCAATGTGGAGGCTATATACAGGTGGTACCAGTACAGAGTCAATGTGGAGGCTATATACAGGTGGTACCAGTACAGAGTCAATGTGGAGGCTATATACAGGTGGTACCAGTACAGAGTCAATGTGGAGGCTCTATACAGGTGGTACCGGTACAGAGTCAATGTGGAGGCTATATACAGGGGCTACCGGTACAGAGTCAATGTGGAGGCTATATACAGGTGGTACCAGTACAGAGTCAATGTGGAGGCTATATACAGGTGGTACCGGTACAGAGTCAATGTGGAGGCTCTATACAGGTGGTACCGGTACAGAGTCAATGTGGAGGTTATATACAGGGGGTACCGGTACCGAGTCAATGTGGAGACTATATACAGGTGGTACCGGTACAGAGTCAATGTGGAGGCTATATACAGGGGGTACCAGTACAGAGTCAATGTGGAGGGTATATACAGGTGGTACCAGTACAGAGTCAATGTGGAGGCTATATACAGGTGGTACCGGTACAGAGTCAATGTGGAGACTATATACAGGGGGTACCAGTACAGAGTCAATGTGGAGGCTATATACAGGGGGTACCGGTACAGAGTCAATGTGGAGGCTATATACAGGTGGTACCGGTACAGAGTCAATGTGGAGGCTATATACAGGTGGTACCAGTACAGAGTCAATGTGGAGGCTATATACAGGTGGTACCAGTACAGAGTCAATGTGGAGGCTATATACAGGGAGTACCAATACAGAGTCAATGTGGAGGCTATATACAGGTGGTACCGGTACAGAGTCAATGTGGAGGCTATATACAGGTGGTACCAGTACAGAGTCAATGTGGAGGCTATATACAGGTGGTACCGGTACAGAGTCAATGTGGAGGCTATATACAGGGTATTACGGTACAGAGTCAATGTGGAGGCTATATACAGGTGGTACCAGTACAGAGTCAATGTGGAGGCTATATACAGGTGGTACCAGTACAGAGTCAATGTGGAGGTTATATACAGGTGGTACCAGTACAGAGTCAATGTGGAGGCTATATACAGGTGGTACCAGTACAGAGTCAATGTGGAGGCTATATACAGGTGGTACCAGTACAGAGTCAATGTGGAGGTTATATACAGGTGGTACCAGTACAGAGTCAATGTGGAGACTATATACAGGTGGTACCAGTACAGAGTCAATGTGGAGGTTATATACAGGTGGTACCAGTACAGAGTCAATGTGGAGGCTATATACAGGGTATTACGGTACAGAGTCAATGTGGAGGCTATATACAGGTGGTACCAGTACAGAGTCAATGTGGAGGCTATATACAGGGGGTACCGGTACAGAGTCAATGTGGAGGCTATATACAGGTGGTACCGGTACAGAGTCAATGTGGAGGCTATATACAGGGGGTACCGGTACAGAGTCAATGTGGAGGTTATATACAGGGGGTACCGGTACAGAGTCAATGTGGAGGCTATATACAGGTGGTACCAGTACAGAGTCAATGTGGAGGCTATATACAGGGGGTACCGGTACAGAGTCAATGTGGAGGCTATATACAGGTGGTACCGGTACAGAGTCAATGTGGAGGCTATATACAGGTGGTACCAGTACAGAGTCAATGTGGAGGCTATATACAGGTGGTACCAGTACAGAGTCAATGTGGAGGCTATATACAGGTGGTACCAGTACAGAGTCAATGTGGAGGCTATATACAGGTGGTACCAGTACAGAGTCAATGTGGAGGCTATATACAGGTGGTACCAGTACAGAGTCAATGTGGAGGCTAAATACAGGGTATTACGGTACAGAGTCAATGTGGAGGCTATATACAGGGTATTACGGTACAGAGTCAATGTGGAGGCTATATACAGGGTATTACGGTACAGTGTCAATGTGGAGGCTATATACAGGGGGTACCGGTACAGAGTCAATGTGGAGGCTAAATACAGGGTATTACGGTACAGAGTCAATGTGGAGGCTATATACAGGGGGTACCGGTACAGAGTCAATGTGGAGGCTAAATACAGGGTATTACGGTACAGAGTCAATGTGGAGGCTATATACAGGGGGTACCGGTACAGAGTCAATGTGGAGGCTATATACAGAGGGTACCGGTACAGAGTCAATGTGGAGGATATATACAAGGGGTACCAGTACAGAGTCAATGTGGAGGCTATATACAGAGGGTACCGGTACAGAGTCAATGTGGAGGCTATATACAGGTGGTACCGGTACAGAGTCAATGTGGAGGCTATATACAGGTGGTACCAGTACAGAGTCAATGTGGAGGCTATATACAGGTGGTACCAGTACAGAGTCAATGTGGAGGCTATATACAGGTGGTACCGGTACAGATTCAATGTGGAGGCTATATACAGGTGGTACCAGTACAGAGTCAATGTGGAGGCTATATACAGGTGGCACCAGTACAGAGTCAATGTGGAGGCTATATACAGGTGGTACCAGTACAGAGTCAATGTGGAGGTTATATACAGGTGGTACCAGTACAGAGTCAATGTGGAGACTATATACAGGTGGTACCAGTACAGAGTCAATGTGGAGGTTATATACAGGTGGTACCAGTACAGAGTCAATGTGGAGGCTATATACAGGGTATTACGGTACAGAGTCAATGTGGAGGCTATATACAGGTGGTACCAGTACAGAGTCAATGTGGAGGCTATATACAGGTGGTACCAGTACAGAGTCAATGTGGAGGTTATATACAGGTGGTACCAGTACAGAGTCAATGTGGAGGCTATATACAGGTGGTACCAGTACAGAGTCAATGTGGAGGCTATATACAGGTGGTACCAGTACAGAGTCAATGTGGAGGTTATATACAGGTGGTACCAGTACAGAGTCAATGTGGAGACTATATACAGGTGGTACCAGTACAGAGTCAATGTGGAGGTTATATACAGGTGGTACCAGTACAGAGTCAATGTGGAGGCTATATACAGGGTATTACGGTACAGAGTCAATGTGGAGGCTATATACAGGTGGTACCAGTACAGAGTCAATGTGGAGGCTATATACAGGGGGTACCGGTACAGAGTCAATGTGGAGGCTATATACAGGTGGTACCGGTACAGAGTCAATGTGGAGGCTATATACAGGGGGTACCGGTACAGAGTCAATGTGGAGGTTATATACAGGGGGTACCGGTACAGAGTCAATGTGGAGGCTATATACAGGTGGTACCAGTACAGAGTCAATGTGGAGGCTATATACAGGGGGTACCGGTACAGAGTCAATGTGGAGGCTATATACAGGTGGTACCGGTACAGAGTCAATGTGGAGGCTATATACAGGTGGTACCAGTACAGAGTCAATGTGGAGGCTATATACAGGTGGTACCAGTACAGAGTCAATGTGGAGGCTATATACAGGTGGTACCAGTACAGAGTCAATGTGGAGGCTATATACAGGTGGTACCAGTACAGAGTCAATGTGGAGGCTATATACAGGTGGTACCAGTACAGAGTCAATGTGGAGGCTAAATACAGGGTATTACGGTACAGAGTCAATGTGGAGGCTATATACAGGGTATTACGGTACAGAGTCAATGTGGAGGCTATATACAGGGTATTACGGTACAGTGTCAATGTGGAGGCTATATACAGGGGGTACCGGTACAGAGTCAATGTGGAGGCTAAATACAGGGTATTACGGTACAGAGTCAATGTGGAGGCTATATACAGGGGGTACCGGTACAGAGTCAATGTGGAGGCTAAATACAGGGTATTACGGTACAGAGTCAATGTGGAGGCTATATACAGGGGGTACCGGTACAGAGTCAATGTGGAGGCTATATACAGAGGGTACCGGTACAGAGTCAATGTGGAGGATATATACAAGGGGTACCAGTACAGAGTCAATGTGGAGGCTATATACAGAGGGTACCGGTACAGAGTCAATGTGGAGGCTATATACAGGTGGTACCGGTACAGAGTCAATGTGGAGGCTATATACAGGTGGTACCAGTACAGAGTCAATGTGGAGGCTATATACAGGTGGTACCAGTACAGAGTCAATGTGGAGGCTATATACAGGTGGTACCGGTACAGATTCAATGTGGAGGCTATATACAGGTGGTACCAGTACAGAGTCAATGTGGAGGCTATATACAGGTGGCACCAGTACAGAGTCAATGTGGAGGCTATATACAGGTGGTACCAGTACAGAGTCAATGTGGAGGTTATATACAGGAGGTACCAGTACAGAGTCAATGTGGAGGATATATATAGGGGGTACCGGTACAGAGTCAATGTGGAGGCTATATACAGGTGGTACCAGTACAGAGTCAATGTGGAGGCTATATACAGGTGGTACCAGTACAGAGTCAATGTGGAGGCTATATACAGGTGGTACCAGTACAGAGTCAATGTGGAGGCTCTATACAGGTGGTACCGGTACAGAGTCAATGTGGAGGCTATATACAGGGGCTACCGGTACAGAGTCAATGTGGAGGCTATATACAGGTGGTACCAGTACAGAGTCAATGTGGAGGCTATATACAGGTGGTACCGGTACAGAGTCAATGTGGAGGCTCTATACAGGTGGTACCGGTACAGAGTCAATGTGGAGGTTATATACAGGGGGTACCGGTACCGAGTCAATGTGGAGACTATATACAGGTGGTACCGGTACAGAGTCAATGTGGAGGCTATATACAGGGGGTACCAGTACAGAGTCAATGTGGAGGGTATATACAGGTGGTACCAGTACAGAGTCAATGTGGAGGCTATATACAGGTGGTACCGGTACAGAGTCAATGTGGAGACTATATACAGGGGGTACCAGTACAGAGTCAATGTGGAGGCTATATACAGGGGGTACCAGTACAGAGTCAATGTGGAGGGTATATACAGGTGGTACCAGTACAGAGTCAATGTGGAGGCTATATACAGGTGGTACCAGTACAGAGTCAATGTGGAGGCTATATACAGGGGGTACCAGTACAGAGTCAATGTGGAGGGTATATACAGGTGGTACCAGTACAGAGTCAATGTGGAGGCTATATACAGGTGGTACCAGTACAGAGTCAATGTGGAGGCTATATACAGGGGGTACCGGTACAGAGTCAATGTGGAGGGGCACCTGTTAGTTGGGCTAATTGAGGTAATATGTCCATGTAGGTAGAGTTAAAGTGACACTAACAGTTAGGATTCCTACACCAGTGGCATCCTCAGTTTAAACACACACATACACACACATACACATGCACACACACAAACGCACGCACGCACACACACACACACACATACATACACACACACACACACACCGTAGTGTTTCCTGATCTGTAGTAGCAGC
Organism: Oncorhynchus clarkii lewisi; assembly: GCF_045791955.1. Classification (NCBI taxonomy): domain Eukaryota; kingdom Metazoa; phylum Chordata; class Actinopteri; order Salmoniformes; family Salmonidae; genus Oncorhynchus; species Oncorhynchus clarkii. The sequence goes on along the minus strand of NC_092159.1, from coordinate 4,860,283 downwards.
CTTAATAAGAAACCTAACTGGATGTTATTACATTGTTATAGAGAGTTATAACAAGCTTATTACCTGTCATGAAGGAGAGGAGGATGACTATCAGCAGGATCCTCATCTTGTTGTGTTCTCTCCAGGTTGGTCCAGGTGTCTATAGGTCCTGATATAATGTTGTGTTCTCTCCAGGTGTCTATAGGTCCTGATATAATGTTGTGTTCTCTCCAGGTTGGTCCAGGTGTCTATAGGTCCTGATATAATGTTGTGTTCTCTCCAGGTGTCTATAGGTCCTGATATAATGTTGTGTTCTCTCCAGGTGTCTATAGGTCCTGATATAATGTTGTGTTCTCTCCAGGTGTCTATAGGTCCTGATATAATGTTGTGTTCTCTCCAGGTTGGTCCAGGTGCCTATAGGTCCTGATATAATGTTGTGTTCTCTCCAGGTGTCTATAGGTCCTGATATAATGCTGTGTTCTCTCCAGGTTGGTCCAGGTGTCTATAGGTCCTGATATAATGTTGCGTGTTCAAGTCTGCAACTCTCTCTGTTCTCTCTCTACTCATAAGAACTTAAATACTATCTTAATGTACTTTATGTACTCTCTCTTTCTCGGCCCCTCCCTCTCTCTCTCTCTCAGCCCCTCCCTCTCTCTCTCTCTCAGCCCCTCCCTCTCTCTCTCTCAGCCCCTCTCTCTCTCTCTCTCAGCCCCTCTCTCTCTCTCTCTCAGCCCCTCCGTCTCTCTCTCTCAGCCCCTCTCTCTCTCTCTCAGCCCCTCCCTCTCTCTCTCTCAGCCCCTCTCTCTCTCTCTCTCAGCCCCTCTCTCTCTCTCTCTCAGCCCCTCTCTCTCTCTCTCAGCCCCTCCCTCTCGCTCTCTCAGCCCCTCTCTCTCTCTCTCAGCCCCTCCCTCTCTCTCTCTCAGTCCCTCTCTCTCTCTCTCAGCCCCTCCCTCTCTCTCACTCACTCTTTACGTTCGTACAACTATGTACTTCCCTATTTCTGCATCTCTCTCTCTCACTCACTCTTTGCTGTCTTACAACTATGTAGTTCCCTATTTCTGCATCTCTCTCTCTACTAGTTCAAACCCTCCTACCACATGTTATTTCTGACAGCCCCTCCTTCTTCCTCCTAAACCAATCACATCTGTTCCTACATCACACAGTAGATTGAGAGATGGAGGGTGAGAGAAAGAGAGAGAGAGATCAGTGAGAAAAAAGCATGAGAGAGAGGCCTCTTTGGATCAGAGCACAGAAACAAATTCATACACACTCATGCAGAGAAACAGAGTTATTCTACCACTGGAGACTGTCTACAGAGAGAAACAGAGTTATTCTGTCTACAGAGAGAAACATAGTTATTCTGTCTACAGAGGAGAGAAACAGAGTTATTCTGTCTACAGAGGAGAGAAACAGAGTTATTCTGTCTACAGAGGAGAGAAACAGAGTTATTCTGTCTACAGAGGAGAGAAACAGAGTTATTCTACCACTGGAGACTGTCTACAGAGGAGAGAAACAGAGTTATTCTGTCTACAGAGGAGAAAAACAGAGTGATTCTACCACTGGAGACTGTCTACAGAGAGAAACAGAGTTATTCTGTCTACAGAGGAGAGAAACAGAGTTATTCTGTCTACAGAGGAGAGAAACAGAGTTATTCTGTCTACAGAGAGAAACAGAGTTATTCTGTCTACAGAGAGAAACAGAGTTATTCTGTCTACAGAGGAGAAAAACATAATTATTCTACCTCTGGAGACTGTCTACAGAGAGAAACAGAGTTATTCTGTCTACAGAGGAGAGAAATAGAGTTATTCTGTCTACAGAGGAGAGAAACAGAGTTATTCTGTCTACACAGGAGAGAAACAGAGTTATTCTGTCTACAGAGGAGAGAAACAGAGTTATTCTGTCTACACAGGAGAGAAACAGAGTTATTCTGTCTACAGAGGAGAGAAACAGAGTTATTCTGTCTACACAGGAGAGAAACAGAGTTATTCTGTCTACAGAGGAGAGAAACAGAGTTATTCTGTCTACAGAGGAGAGAAACAGAGTTATTCTGTCTACACAGGAGAGAAACAGAGTTATTCTGTCTACAGAGGAGAGAAACAGAGTTATTCTGTCTACACAGGAGAGAAACAGAGTTATTCTGTCTACAGAGGAGAGAAACAGAGTTATTCTGTCTACAGAGGAGAGAAACATAGTTATTCTGTCTACAGAGGAGAGAAACAGAGTTATTCTGTCTACAGAGGAGAGAAACAGAGTTATTCTGTCTACAGAGGAGAGAAACAGAGTTATTCTGTCTACACAGGAGAGAAACAGAGTTATTCTGTCTACAGAGGAGAGAAACAGAGTTATTCTGTCTACACAGGAGAGAAACAGAGTTATTCTGTCTACAGAGGAGAGAAACAGAGTTATTCTGTCTACAGAGGAGAGAAACAGAGTTATTCTGTCTACAGAGGAGAGAAACAGAGTTATTCTGTCTACAGAGGAGAGAAACAGAGTTATTCTGTCTACAGAGGAGAGAAACAGAGTTATTCTGTCTACAGAGGAGAGAAACATAGTTATTCTGTCTACAGAGGAGAGAAACAGAGTTATTCTGTCTACAGAGGAGAGAAACAGAGTTATTCTGTCTACACAGGAGAGAAACAGAGTTATTCTGTCTACACAGGAGAGTAACAGAGTTATTCTGTCTACAGAGGAGAGAAACAGAGTTATTCTGTCTACAGAGGAGAGAAACAGAGTTATTCTGTCTACAGAGGAGAGAAACAGAGTTATTCTGTCTACAGAGGAGAGAAACAGAGTTATTCTGTCTACAGAGGAGAGAAACAGAGTTATTATGTCTACAGAGGAGAGAAACAGAGTTATTCTGTCTACAGAGGAGAGAAACAGAGTTATTCTGTCTACAGAGGAGAGAAACAGAGTTATTATACCACTGGAGGCTGTCTACAGAAGAGAGAAAAATAATTATTCTACCACTGGAGACTGTCTACACATGAGAGAAACAGAGTTATTATGTCTACAGAGGAGAGTAACAGAGTTATTCTACCACTGGAGGGCTCTCTCCTTCCATCTATACATCTCTCTCAATTTCAGTTTCAATTTAAGGGCTTCATTGAAATGGGAAAGGAATGTTAACGTTGTCAAAGCTAGTGAAGTAGATAATAAAGAAAAGTGAAATGAACAATAATAATTAACAGTAAACATTACAGACATTTAAAATGTCATATTATCCAGGCTGCATCACAACCGGCCGTTATGGGGAGTCCCATTGGCCCAGTCGTCTGGGTTTGGCCGGCGTAGGCCGTTATGGGGAGTCCCATTGGCCCAGTCGTCTGGGTTTGGCCGGTGTAGGCCGTTATGGGGAGTCCCATTGGCCCAGTCGTCTGGGTTTGGCCGGCGTAGGCCGTTATGGGGAGTCCCATTGGCCCAGTCGTCTGGGTTTGGCCGGCGTAGGCCGTTATGGGGAGTCCCATTGGCCCAGTCGTCTGGGTTTGGCCGGCGTAGGCCGTTATGGGGAGTCCCATTGGCCCAGTCGTCTGGGTTTGGCCGGCGTAGGCCGTTATGGGGAGTCCCATTGGCCCAGTCGTCTGGGTTTGGCCGGCGTAGGCCGTTATGGGGAGTCCCATTGGCCCAGTCGTCTGGGTTTGGCCGGTGTAGGCCGTTATGGGGAGTCCCATTGGCCCAGTCGTCTGGGTTTGGCCGGCGTAGGCCGTTATGGGGAGTCCCATTGGCCCAGTCGTCTGGGTTTGGCCGGCGTAGGCCGTTATGGGGAGTCCCATTGGCCCAGTCGTCTGGGTTTGGCCGGTGTAGGCCGTTATGGGGAGTCCCATTGGCCCAGTCGTCTGGGTTTGGCCGGCGTAGGCCGTTATGGGGAGTCCCATTGGCCCAGTCGTCTGGGTTTGGCCGGCGTAGGCCGTTATGGGGAGTCCCATTGGCCCAGTCGTCTGGGTTTGGCCGGCGTAGGCCGTTATGGGGAGTCCCATTGGCCCAGTCGTCTGGGTTTGGCCGGTGTAGGCCGTTATGGGGAGTCCCATTGGCCCAGTCGTCTGGGTTTGGCCGGCGTAGGCCGTTATGGGGAGTCCCATTGGCCCAGTCGTCTGGGTTTGGCCGGCGTAGGCCGTTATGGGGAGTCCCATTGGCCCAGTCGTCTGGGTTTGGCCGGCGTAGGCCGTTATGGGGAGTCCCATTGGCCCAGTCGTCTGGGTTTGGCCGGCGTAGGCCGTTATGGGGAGTCCCATTGGCCCAGTCGTCTGGGTTTGGCCGGCGTAGGCCGTTATGGGGAGTCCCATTGGCCCAGTCGTCTGGGTTTGGCCGGCGTAGGCCGTTATGGGGAGTCCCATTGGCCCAGTCGTCTGGGTTTGGCCGGCGTAGGCCGTTATGGGGAGTCCCATTGGCCCAGTCGTCTGGGTTTGGCCGGCGTAGGCCGTTATGGGGAGTCCCATTGGCCCAGTCGTCTGGGTTTGGCCGGCGTAGGCCGTTATGGGGAGTCCCATTGGCCCAGTCGTCTGGGTTTGGCCGGCGTAGGCCGTTATGGGGAGTCCCATTGGCCCAGTCGTCTGGGTTTGGCCGGTGTAGGCCGTTATGGGGAGTCCCATTGGCCCAGTCGTCTGGGTTTGGCCGGCGTAGGCCGTTATGGGGAGTCCCATTGGCCCAGTCGTCTGGGTTTGGCCGGTGTAGGCCGTTATGGGGAGTCCCATTGGCCCAGTCGTCTGGGTTTGGCCGGCGTAGGCCGTTATGGGGAGTCCCATTGGCCCAGTCGTCTGGGTTTGGCCGGTGTAGGCCGTTATGGGGAGTCCCATTGGCCCAGTCGTCTGGGTTTGGCCGGCGTAGGCCGTTATGGGGAGTCCCATTGGCCCAGTCGTCTGGGTTTGGCCGGTGTAGGCCGTTATGGGGAGTCCCATTGGCCCAGTCGTCTGGGTTTGGCCGGTGTAGGCCGTCATGGTAAAAAATGTTTTCTTAACTGACTTGCCTCGTGAAGGTAAAAATTAAAAAATATATTAAAAAAGATGTCCAGTGTTGTAATAATGGGCAAATAGTTAAAGTACAAAAGGGAAAATAAATCAACATAAATATGTTTTGTATTTACAATGGTGTTTGTTCTTCACTGGTTGACCTTTTCTCGTGGCAACAGGTCACACATCTTGCTGCTGTAAAGGAACACTGTGGTATTTCACCCAGTAGATATGGGAGTTTATCAAAATTTGATTTATTTTCTAATTCTTTGTGGGTCTGTGTAATCTGAGGAAAATATGTCTCTCTAATATGGTCATACACTTGGCAGGAGGTTAGGAAGTGCAGCTCAGTTTCCACCTCATAGCCTGTCTTCTCTTGAGAGCCAGGTCTGCTTTCGGCGGTCTCTCTCTCTCTCTCTCATTCCTTCTCTCTCTCTCTCATTCCTTCTCTCTCTCTCTCTCTCTCTCTCACTGCTGGGTGAAAATGGTTCAAACCAGCCGGAAGTTAGACTTCTGAACCACAAGAGAACTCAGCTAGCTGTGGTTGTGTACCAGAGAGCACCCTATTCCCTACGTAGTGCACTACTTTTGATTAGGCCCCAAAGGGCTCTAGTGCCTATGGTGCCATTTGGGAAGCGACTCCGTTGGGAAACTGTCAACTTCCCTGTTCTAAAGTTCCCCATTACGACCCTGTTTGTTTTGTTTTCATAGCGGCAGCACATATAATGAAGATGTTGACAACGTGGTTATCAGTTCATCCATTTATTTAATATATACAGTGTTTTCAGAAAGTATTTGGACACCTTGACATTTTCCTTATTTTGTTACGTTACAGCCTTATTCTAAAGTTGATAAAATACATTTTTCCTCATCAATCTACAAGAAATACCCTATAATTGTCAGACATCAGTTTTGATGGAGCGTAAATTGTCTGACTGCAGGAAAGTCCACCAGAGCTGTTGCCATAGAATTTAACATTCATTTCTCTTCTATAAGCCGCCGCCAACGTCATTTTAGAGGTTTTGGCCCCAGACCAATATAACCACACCAGCCCAGGACCTCCAACCTGCCTCACTACCACAGACCAGTGTAACCAGACCAGCCCAGGACCTCCAACCTGCCTCACTACCACAGACCAGTGTAACCAGACCAGCCCAGGACCTCCAACCTGCCTCACTACCACAGACCAGTGTAACCAGACCAGCCCAGGACCTCCAACCTGCCTCACTACCACAGACCAGTGTAACCAGACCAGCCCAGGACCTCCAACCTGCCTCACTACCACAGACCAGTGTAACCAGACCAGCCCAGGACCTCCAACCTGCCTCACTACCACAGACCAGTGTAACCAGACCAGCCCAGGACCTCCAACCTGCCTCACTACCACAGACCAGTGTAACCAGACCAGCCCAGGACCTCCAACCTGCCTCACTACCACAGACCAGTGTAACCAGACCAGCCCAGGACCTCCAACCTGCCTCACCACCACAGACCAGTGTAACCAGACCAGCCCAGGACCTCCAACCTGCCTCACTACCACAGACCAATATAACCACACCAGCCCAGGACCTCCAACCTGCCTCACTAACACAGACCAATATAACCACACCAGCCCAGGACCTCCAACCTGCCTCACTACCACAGACCAGTGTAACCACACCAGCCCAGGACCTCCAACCTGCCTCACTACCACAAACCAGTGTAACCACACCAGCCCAGGACCTCCAACCTGCCTCACTACCACAGACCAGTGTAACCACACCAGCCCAGGACCTCCAACCTGCCTCACTACCACAGACCAGTGTAACCACACCAGCCCAGGACCTCCAACCTGCCTCACTACCACAGACCAGTGTAACCACACCAGCCCAGGACCTCCAACCTGCCTCACTACCACAAACCAGTGTAACCACACCAGCCCAGGACCTCCAACCTGCCTCACTACCACAGACCAGTGTAACCACACCAGCCCAGGTCCTCCAACCTGCCTCACTACCACAGACCAGTGTAACCACACCAGCCCAGGAGCTCCACATCCGGATTCACTACCACAGACCAGTGTAACCACACCAGCCCAGGACCTCCAACCTGCCTCACTACCACAAACCAGTGTAACCACACCAGCCCAGGTCCTCCACATCTAGCATCACTACCACAGACCAGTGTAACCACACCAGTCCAGGACCTCCAACCTGCCTCACTACCACAGACCAGTGTAACCACACCAGCCCAGGACCTCCAACCTGCCTCACTAACACAGACCAGTGTAACCACACCAGCCCAGGTCCTCAAACCTGCCTCACTACCACAGACCAGTGTAACCACACCAGCCCAGGACCTCCACATCCGGCTTCACTACCACAGACCAGTGTAACCACACCAGCCCAGGACCTCCATCCTGCCTCACTACCACAGACCAGTGTAACCACACCAGCCCAGGGCCTCCACATCTGGCTTCACTACCACAGACCAGTGTAACCACACAAGCCCAGGACCTCCAACCTGCCTCACTACCACAGACCAGTGTGACCACACCAGCCCAGGACCTCCAACCTGCCTCACTACCACAGACCAGTGTAACCAGACCAGCCCAGGACCTCCACATCCGGCTTCACTACCACAGACCAGTATAACCACACCAGCCCAGGACCTCCAACCTGCCTCACTAACACAGACCAGTGTAACCACACCAGCCCAGGACCTCCAACCTGCCTCACTACCACAGACCAGTGTAACCACACCAGCCCAGGACCTCCACATCTGGCTTCACTACCACAGACCAGTGTAACCACACCAGCCCAGGGCGTCCAACCTGCCTCACTACCACAGACCAGTGTAACCACACCAGCCCAGGACCACCAACCTGCCTCACTACCACAGACCAGTGTAACCACACCAGCCCAGGACCTCCAACCTGCCTCACTACCACAGACCAGTGTAACCACACCAGCCCAGGACCTCCAACCTGCCTCACTACCACAGACCAGTGTAACCACACCAGCCCAGGACCTCCAACCTGCCTCACTACCACAGACCAGTGTAACCACACCAGCCCAGGACCTCCAACCTGCCTCACTACCACAGACCAGTGTAACCACACCAGCCCAGGGCCTCCAACCTGCCTCACTACCACAGACCAGTGTAACCACACCAGCCCAGGAGCTCCACATCCGGATTCACTACCACAGACCAGTGTAACCACACCAGCCCAGGACCTCCAACCTGCCTCACTACCACAAACCAGTGTAACCACACCAGCCCAGGTCCTCCACATCTAGCATCACTACCACAGACCAGTGTAACCACACAAGCCCAGGACCTCCAACCTGCCTCACTACCACAGACCAGTGTGACCACACCAGCCCAGGACCTCCAACCTGCCTCACTACCACAGACCAGTGTAACCAGACCAGCCCAGGACCTCCACATCCGGCTTCACTACCACAGACCAGTATAACCACACCAGCCCAGGACCTCCAACCTGCCTCACTAACACAGACCAGTGTAACCACACCAGCCCAGGACCTCCAACCTGCCTCACTACCACAGACCAGTGTAACCACACCAGCCCAGGACCTCCACATCTGGCTTCACTACCACAGACCAGTGTAACCACACCAGCCCAGGGCGTCCAACCTGCCTCACTACCACAGACCAGTGTAACCACACCAGCCCAGGACCACCAACCTGCCTCACTACCACAGACCAGTGTAACCACACCAGCCCAGGACCTCCAACCTGCCTCACTACCACAGACCAGTGTAACCACACCAGCCCAGGACCTCCAACCTGCCTCACTACCACAGACCAGTGTAACCACACCAGCCCAGGACCTCCAACCTGCCTCACTACCACAGACCAGTGTAACCACACCAGCCCAGGACCTCCAACCTGCCTCACTACCACAGACCAGTGTAACCACACCAGCCCAGGGCCTCCAACCTGCCTCACTACCACAGACCAGTGTAACCACACCAGCCCAGGACCTCCACATCCGGCTTCACTACCACAGACCAGTGTAACCACACCAGCCCAGGACCTCCAACCTGCCTCACTACCACAGACCAGTGTAACCACACCAGCCCAGGACCTCCAACCTGCCTCACTACCACAGACCAGTGTAACCACACCAGCCCAGGACCTCCAACCTGCCTCACTACCACAGACCAGTGTAACCACACCAGCCCAGGACCTCCAACCTGCCTCACTACCACAGACCAGTGTAACCACACCAGCCCAGGACCTCCAACCTGCCTCACTACCACAGACCAGTGTAACCACACCAGCCCAGGTCCTCCAACCTGCCTCACTACCACAGACCAGTGTAACCACACCAGCCCAGGACCTCCAACCTGCCTCACTACCACAGACCAGTGTAACCACACCAGCCCAGAACCTCCAACCTGCCTCACTACCACAGACCAGTGTAACCACACCAGCCCAGGACCTCCAACCTGCCTCACTACCACAGACCAGTGTAACCACACCAGCCCAGGACCTCCAACCTGCCTCAAAACCACAGACCAGTGTAACCACACCAGCCCAGGTCCTCCAACCTGCCTCAAAACCACAGACCAGTGTAACCACACCAGCCCAGGACCTCCACATCTGGCTTCACTACCACAGACCAGTGTAACCACACCAGCCCAGGTCCACCAACCTGCCTCACTACCACAGACCAGTGTAACCACACCAGCCCAGGACCTCCACATCTGGCTTCACCACCACAGACCAGTGTAACCACACCAGCCCAGGTCCTCCACATCTGGCTTCACTACCACAGACCAGTGTAACCACACCAGCCCAGGACCACCAACCTGCCTCACTACCACAGACCAGTGTAACCACACCAGCCCAGGACCTCCAACCTACCTCACTACCACAGACCACTGTGACCACACCAGCCTCACTACCACAGACCAGTGTAACCACACCAGCCCAGGACCTCCAACCTGCCTCACTACCACAGACCAGTGTAACCACACCAGCCCAGGACCTCCAACCTGCCTCACTACCACAGACCAGTGTAACCACACCAGCCCAGGACCTCCAACCTGCCTCACTACCACAGACCAGTGTAACCACACCAGCCCAGGACCTCCAACCTGCCTCACTACCACAGACCAGTGTAACCACACCAGCCCAGGGCCTCCAACCTGCCTCACTACCACAGACCAGTGTAACCACACCAGCCCAGGACCTCCACATCCGGCTTCACTACCACAGACCAGTGTAACCACACCAGCCCAGGACCTCCAACCTGCCTCACTACCACAGACCAATGTAACCACACCAGCCCAGGAACTCCAACCTGCCTCACTACCACAGACCAGTGTAACCACACCAGCCCAGGACCTCCAACCTGCCTCACTACCACAGACCAGTGTAACCACACCAGCCCAGGACCTCCAACCTGCCTCACTACCACAGACCAGTGTAACCACACCAGCCCAGGACCTCCAACCTGCCTCACTACCACAGACCAGTGTAACCACACCAGCCCAGGTCCTCCAACCTGCCTCACTACCACAGACCAGTGTAACCACACCAGCCCAGGACCTCCAACCTGCCTCACTACCACAGACCAGTGTAACCACACCAGCCCAGAACCTCCAACCTGCCTCACTACCACAGACCAGTGTAACCACACCAGCCCAGGACCTCCAACCTGCCTCACTACCACAGACCAGTGTAACCACACCAGCCCAGGACCTCCAACCTGCCTCAAAACCACAGACCAGTGTAACCACACCAGCCCAGGTCCTCCAACCTGCCTCAAAACCACAGACCAGTGTAACCACACCAGCCCAGGACCTCCACATCTGGCTTCACTACCACAGACCAGTGTAACCACACCAGCCCAGGTCCACCAACCTGCCTCACTACCACAGACCAGTGTAACCACACCAGCCCAGGACCTCCACATCTGGCTTCACCACCACAGACCAGTGTAACCACACCAGCCCAGGTCCTCCACATCTGGCTTCACTACCACAGACCAGTGTAACCACACCAGCCCAGGACCACCAACCTGCCTCACTACCACAGACCAGTGTAACCACACCAGCCCAGGACCTCCAACCTGCCTCACTACCACAGACCAGTGTAACCACACCAGCCCAGGACCTCCAACCTGCCTCACTACCACAGACCAGTGTAACCACACCAGCCCAGGACCTCCAACCTGCCTCACTACCACAGACCAGTGTAACCACACCAGCCCAGGACCTCCAACCTGCCTCACTACCACAGACCAGTGTAACCACACCAGCCCAGGGCCTCCAACCTGCCTCACTACCACAGACCAGTGTAACCACACCAGCCCAGGACCTCCACATCTGGCTTCACTACCACAGACCAGTGTAACCACACCAGCCCAGGACCTCCAACCTGCCTCACTACCACAGACCAATGTAACCACACCAGCCCAGGACCTCCAACCTGCCTCACTACCACAGACCAGTGTAACCACACCAGCCCAGGACCTCCAACCTGCCTCACTACCACAGACCAGTGTAACCACACCAGCCCAGGACCTCCAACCTGCCTCACTACCACAGACCAGTGTAACCACACCAGCCCAGGACCTCCAACCTGCCTCACTACCACAGACCAGTGTAACCACACCAGCCCAGGTCCTCCAACCTGCCTCACTACCACAGACCAGTGTAACCACACCAGCCCAGGACCTCCAACCTGCCTCACTACCACAGACCAGTGTAACCACACCAGCCCAGAACCTCCAACCTGCCTCACTACCACAGACCAGTGTAACCACACCAGCCCAGGACCTCCAACCTGCCTCACTACCACAGACCAGTGTAACCACACCAGCCCAGGACCTCCAACCTGCCTCAAAACCACAGACCAGTGTAACCACACCAGCCCAGGTCCTCCAACCTGCCTCAAAACCACAGACCAGTGTAACCACACCAGCCCAGGACCTCCACATCTGGCTTCACTACCACAGACCAGTGTAACCACACCAGCCCAGGTCCACCAACCTGCCTCACTACCACAGACCAGTGTAACCACACCAGCCCAGGACCTCCACATCTGGCTTCACCACCACAGACCAGTGTAACCACACCAGCCCAGGTCCTCCACATCTGGCTTCACTACCACAGACCAGTGTAACCACACCAGCCCAGGACCACCAACCTGCCTCACTACCACAGACCAGTGTAACCACACCAGCCCAGGACCTCCAACCTGCCTCACTACCACAGACCAGTGTGACCACACCAGCCCAGGACCTCCAACCTGCCTCACTACCACAGACCAGTGTAACCACACCAGCCCAGGACCTCCAACCTGCCTCACTACCACAGACCAGTGTAACCACACCAGCCCAGGACCTCCAACCTGCCTCACTACCACAGACCAGTGTAACCACACCAGCCCAGGGCCTCCAACCTGCCTCACTACCACAGACCAGTGTAACCACACCAGCCCAGGACCTCCACATCCGGCTTCACTACCACAGACCAGTGTAACCACACCAGCCCAGGACCTCCAACCTGCCTCACTACCACAGACCAGTGTAACCACACCAGCCCAGGACCTCCAACCTGCCGCACTACCACAGACCAGTGTAACCACACCAGCCCAGGACCTCCAACCTGCCTCACTACCACAGACCAGTGTAACCACACCAGCCCAGGACCTCCAACCTGCCTCACTACCACAGACCAGTGTAACCACACCAGCCCAGGACCTCCAACCTGCCTCACTACCACAGACCAGTGTAACCACACCAGCCCAGGTCCTCCAACCTGCCTCACTACCACAGACCAGTGTAACCACACCAGCCCAGGACCTCCAACCTGCCTCACTACCACAGACCAGTGTAACCACACCAGCCCAGGACCTCCAACCTGCCTCACTACCACAGACCAGTGTAACCACACCAGCCCAGGACCTCCAACCTGCCTCACTACCACAGACCAGTGTAACCACACCAGCCCAGGACCTTCAACCTGCCTCAAAACCACAGACCAGTGTAACCACACCAGCCCAGGTCCTCCAACCTGCCTCAAAACCACAGACCAGTGTAACCACACCAGCCCAGGACCTCCACATCTGGCTTCACTACCACAGACCAGTGTAACCACACCAGCCCAGGTCCACCAACCTGCCTCACTACCACAGACCAGTGTAACCACACCAGCCCAGGTCCTCCACATCTGGCTTCACTACCACAGACCAGTGTAACCACACCAGCCCAGGACCTCCAACCTGCCTCACTACCACAGACCAATGTAACCACACCAGCCCAGGACCTCCACATCCGGCTTCACTGAGTGTACAAAACATTAGGACAGATGACAGAGATGATGACAATATAGTTCACATGTATTTTTTCCATTTCATTGATCCACAAACACTGAGTGTACAAAACATGTTCTTTCCATGACAGACTAGCCAGGTGAATCCAGGTGAAAGCTATGGTCCCTAATTGATGTAATTTGTTAAATCCACTTCAAATCAGTGTAGATAAAGGAGAGGAGACAGGTTAAAGAAGGATTGTTAGGCCTTAAGACCGCTGAGACATTGGTTGTGTGTGTGTGTGCCATTCAGAGTGCGAATGGGCAAGACAAACGATTTCAGGGCCTTTTAAATGGGTCTGATAGTAGGTGCCAGGTGCACCGGTTGAGTCAAGAACTGCAACGCTGCTGGGTTTTGTCCACCACCCAAAGGACATCCAGCCAACTTGACACAACTGTGGGAAGCGTTGGAGTCAACATGGGCCGGTATCCCTGTGGAACGCTATCAACAGCTTGTAGAGTACATGCCCTGAATAATTGAGGATGTTATGAGGGCAAAATATTAGGAAAGTGTTCCTAATTCCTGTTTCAGTGTATATTTACAGTAATTATGAAAGATTGGATTAGAATAGAATTTCATACGTACAAATTTTACAACGACTAACAATTTAATGACTCTTGTGTTTTGAATGAGGGTTTGGTAGGTGGAGTCTTGGGTTGCTGTGTTGAGTGGTTGGTAGGTGGAGTCTTGGGTTGCTGTGTTGAGTGGTTGGTAGGTGGAGTCTTGGGTTGCTGTGTTGAGTGGTTGGTAGGTGGAGTCTTGGGTTGCTGTGTTGAGTGGTTGGTAGGTGGAGTCTTGGGTTGTTGTGTTGAGGGTTTGGTAGGTGGAGTCTTGGGTTGCTGTGTTGAGTGGTTGGTAGGTGGAGTCTTGGGTTGCTGTGTTGAGTGGTTGGTAGGTGGAGTCTTGGGTTGCTGTGTTGAGTGGTTGGTAGGTGGAGTCTTGGGTTGCTGTGTTGATTGGTTGGTTGGTGGAGTCTTGGTTTGCTGTGTTGAGTGGTTGGTAGGTGGAGTCTTGGGTTGCTGTGTTGAGTGGTTGGTAGGTGGAGTCTTGGGTTGCTGTGTTGAGTGGTTGGTTGGTGGAGTCTTGGTTTGCTGTGTTGAGTGGTTGGTAGGTGGAGTCTTGGTTTGCTGTGTTGAGTGGTTGGTAGGTGGAGTCTTGGTTTGCTGTGTTGAGTGGTTGGTAGGTGGAGTCTTGGGTTGCTGTGTTGAGTGGTTGGTAGGTGGAGTCTTGGGTTGTTGTGTTGAATGGTTGGTCGTTGGAGTCTTGGGTTGCTGTGTTGATTGGTTGGTCGGTGGAGTCTTGGGGTGCTGTGTTGAGTGGTTGGTCGGTGGAGTCTTGGGTTGCTGTGTTGAGTGGTTGGTAGGTGGAGTCTTGGGTTGCTGTGTTGAGTGGTTGGTAGGTAGAGTCTTGGGTTGTTGTGTTGAATGGTTGGTCGTTGGAGTCTTGGGTTGCTGTGTTGATTGGTTGGTCGGTGGAGTCTTGGGTTGCTGTGTTGAGTGGTTGGTCGGTGGAGTCTTGGGTTGCTGTGTTGAGAGGTTGGTAGGCGGAGTAAATATAAATACATCGTCTGGTCTCTTCCCTGCACCTGGGTCCAACCTCACCACTTCACACAGCACCACAGGTGATTTCCACAAAGCTGTGAAAGATCTGAGGCAAGGCAAAAATGGCCTTCTACACCATCAAAAGGAACAACAAATTCTGTCTAAATATCCTTAAACCAGTTCTAGAAAGCAGTTATTGCCCTTGATGGTTGTGTTGAATGGGATGTGCTCCCTGACCAAACATTCACAAAATGGGACAAACAACACATTGAGAATCTGCAGAATTCTACAAAAACATCCTCTTACAAGGTAAAACACCAAATAATGCCATGTCGAATTAGGACCTCACGCTATACTGAGGTATGATGCAACTTTTAAATGAGGAACCACTGTAGCAGTGCTAATGAGAGAGGACGCCATAAGCAGACCATTGTTCTCAAGAGAAGACAGGCTGTGTGCAAACTGCCCACAAAATGAGGTGGAAACTGAGCTGCACTTCCTAACCTCTTGCCAAATGCATGACCATTTAAGAGACACATATTTACCTCAGATTACACAGGACCAAAAATTCTTCCAAAACAAATCCAATTTTGATAAACTCCCACATCTATTAGGTGAAATATCACAGTGTGCCATCACATCTATTAGGTGAAATATCACAGTGTGCCATCACATCTATTAGGTGAAATATCACAGTGTGCCATCACATCTATTAGGTGAAATATAACAGTGTGCCTTCACATCTATTAGGTGAAATATCACAGTGTGCCATCACATCTATTGGTGAAATATCACAGTGTGCCATCACATCTATTGGTGAAATATCACAGTGTGCCATCACATCTATTAGGTGAAATATCACAGTGTGCCATCACATCTATTAGGTGAAATATCACAGTGTGCCATCACATCTATTAGGTGAAATATCACAGTGTGCCATCACTGCAGCCAGATGTGTTCATCTTCATCAGCCAGTTGAGAAAAATGTTCAGTTAATAGAACTTTCATGAAAATATTGTAACACGTTGTTCAACCAATGAGTAGATTACAGAGCATCGTTAGCGAAGGCTTCACAGTGTGGGCTACCTGTGGCTCGGCCAGCAGGTTATGTTGTAGAGGCTCGGCCAGCAGGTTATGTTGTAGAGGCTTGGCCAGCAGGGTAGGTTGTAGAGGCTTGGTCAGCAGGGTAGGTTGTAGAGGCTTGGCCAGCAGGGTAGGTTGTAGAGGCTTGGTCAGCAGGGTAGGTTGTAGAGGCTTGGTCAGCAGGTTATGTTGTAGAGGCTTGGCCAGCAGGTTATGTTGTAGAGGCTTGGCCAGCAGGGTAGGTTGTAGAGGCTTGGCCAGCAGGGTGGGTTGTAGAGGCTTGGCCAGCAGGGTAGTTTGTAGAGGCTTGGTCAACAGGGTGGGTTGTAGAGGCTTGGCCAGCAGGTTATGTTGTAGAGGCTTGGCCAGCAGGGTGGGTTGTAGAGGCTTGGCCAGCAGGGTAGGTTGTAGAGGCTTGGCCAGCAGGGTGGGTTGTAGAGGCTTGGTCAGCAGGGTAGGTTGTAGAGGCTTGGCCAGCAGGGTGGGTTATGGAGGCTTGGTCAGCAGGGTAGGTTGTAGAGGCTTGGCCCGCAGGGTGGGTTATAGAGGCTTGGTCAGCAGGGTAGGTTGTAGAGGCTTGGCCCGCAGGGTAGGTTGTAGAGTCTTGGCCAGCAGGGTAGGTTGTAGAGGCTTGGCCAGCAGGGTAGGTTATAGAGGCTTGGTCAGCAGGGTAGGTTGTAGAGGCTTGGCCCGCAGGATAGGTTGTAGAGTCTTGGCCAGCAGGGTAGGTTGTAGAGGCTTGGCCAGCAGGGTGGGTTGTAGAGTCTTGGCCAGCAGGGTAGGTTGTAGAGTCTTGGCCAGCAGGGTAGGTTGTAGAGGCTTGGTCAGCAGGGTAGGTTGTAGAGGCTTGGCCAGCAGGGTAGGTTGTAGAGGCTTGGCCAGCAGGGTAGGTTGTAGAGGCTTGGTCAGCAGGGTAGGTTGTAGAGACTTGACCAGTAGGGTAGGTTGTAGGTGAATTGACAGTAGAGTAGACTACAGAGATGACCACAGGAAGTGTGTCTGTCTGTCTGTCTGCCTCTCTGATCTTCTCATACACACAGACAACCTGCATAGAGAACCAATGACAATTACTACATACATGGTCAATATGGAAAAGAGTGGAGGGCCCTCAGCCAATGTGAGTCAAGGTTCAAACCAAAACATGTCAATGAAGAACTACATTGTTAATATGGCTGCATTTACACAGGCAGCCCTTTAATTGGCTAAATATATAATCTGATTGGTCAAAAATAATAATAATAATAAAGATCAGAAATTGGCTGCCTGTATTGAACACCCTTAGATGTTTAGTTTACCACCTCCCTGTCTATCACCTTTACACTACAAGTTATTATGGACACACACACACACCATTGTATCTCTCACTTCTCCAGTAGGGTCAGGTTGTGTGTTGGAGGAGACTGGTGGTGGTGGTGTTCTCCTGGTTCCTCTCCTCTGTCTGTAGAACAGGAGCAGGACCAGTCCTAACACTGTCACCATGACTACCAGACCAACTCTGGTCCACACCATCAGACCTGACCACAGACAGGAGGAGAGACTTTACAGAGTACTGTATATATCATAGATACCATCAAACCTGACCACAGACAGGAGGAGAGACTTTACAGAGTACTGTATATATCATAGATACCATCAGACCTGACCACAGACAGGAGGAGAGACTTTACAGAGTACTGTATATATCATAGATACCATCAGACCTGACCACAGACAGGAGGAGAGACTTTACAGAGTACTGTATATATCATAGATACCATCAGACCTGACCACAGACAGGAGGAGAGACTTTACAGAGTACTGTATATATCATAGATACCATCAGACCTGACCACAGACAGGAGTAGAGACTTTACAGAGTACTGTACATATCATAGATACCATCAGACCTGAACACAGACACGAGGAGAGACTTTACAGAGTACTGTATATATCATAGATACCATCAGACCTGACCACAGACAGGAGGAGAGACTTTACAGAGTACTGTATATATCATAGATAGCATCAGACCTGACCACAGACAAGATGAAAGACTTTAGAGAGTACTGTATATATCATAAATACCATAGGACCTGACCACAGACAGGAGGGGAGACTTTATCAGGATAAAACATTTCAGTAACTTTCCCCAATCTTCCAGGTTTTCAAGTAATGACTAGAATAACTGAACCCTATGCTTTACAGTCTAAAGATATCATACTGATGGATAGTTACCAGGGTCCTCTGGTGGGTAGGTTGGATAGGTCAGTTAATAAGGTAAAGCAAGGTAGGTTGAAAGGTTAGTCAGTTGTTTGATCGGTCAGTTGGTTGGTAGGTTCTGTCAGCTGACAGACAGACAGACAGACAGACAGACAGACAGACAGACAGACAGACAGACAGACAGAGAAGATACATAATAAAGGTGTGATAAAGGAGAGACTATGAGTAAGAAAGTGATCAGAGTAACCATAGCAACAGATGACATGGTGTCATCAGCAGCTCTCTACAAAACCTCAAATGTTGCATCACTAGATGGCCTCAAATCTTCCCTTGGACAGATGTAAATGAGCTGTTGGCTAAATCTGGTGCTACGCATCACTTCTCACTTCTTAGACTTCTGACACCATTGAAATCAGTAGACATGAAACTTACCAGCACTCTGACTCTGTCCTGCACCAGGAGAGTCCAATGGAGGAGAATCTAGAGAGAGAGAGAGGATGAAAGATTTGTCCAACAGTTACAATTGAATTCCTCCAGCATACAGCATTTAATATCACAGCACATCAGTTGTAATGTCTGAGATGAGAGATTCATCATACCTGCTCTGGATGAAGTGTGACCACTGATATCTCCAGATGTCAGATAGGATGTTGTAGAGAGGTTTGGAAGGGTTGTGGAGGTGTTTGGGGATGTTGTGAGGTTTGGGAGGGTTGTGAAGACATGGGGTCTGGAGGTGACAGGTGACCGTGTAGGAGTGGGAGGAGCTGTGAGTCAATAGAAAGTACAGATAAACACCAATACTGAAACAACTTAGTTTCAGGAAATAAGTCAGGAAGCCTCTTCACAATTATCTATTGAGAGTGAACTTACCGTCTGTAACTTTGAGATAGACTTCAGTATAGGTGTCCTTCAATAATCTGTTCACTCCACACCAGTATTTCCCAGAGTCTGACTTCTCCAGTTTAGTTATGGTCACAGTGAAAACTCTATTTATTGTGTTCTGGATGGAGAATCTGCCTTTTTCTTTGTAATTTTGCTTACCATCGCTCTGAATGAGAATATCATTCTTGGAGCAGCTTTCCTTACAGACATATTTGTCATTGTCCTCTGCCCATGAATAAGAACAGTTGATTTTGACTTGTCCTCCTACAACCCCCGTCACATTAATGCCAGCTGACTCCACAACACACAGAGCTGCAAACAGAAACACACAGTACAGTCAAAACTGATGACCTGTGATATATCATTTATTAACTTCACTATGGTAGGGGGCACTATTTTCACTTCCGGATGAAAAACGTGCCCAAAGTAAACTGCCTGATACTCAGGCCCAGAAGCTAGGATATGCATCCAGGAAGTGGTATTTTTTTATGTTTGCAGTTTTCTATTGAATGCCATTACAGTATCAAATTGCACTTCCTATGGCTTCCACTATATGTCAACAGTCTTTAGAAATAGTTTCAGGCTTTTATTCTTAAAAATGAGAGAGTAAGACCACTCTGAATGAGTGGACCCTACAGTGTCCCAGAGGTTTATCATGCACAAGACCGAGAGCGCGCCTTTCTTGTTTACCTTTTATATTGACTACGTTATTGTCCGGTTGAAATATTATTGATTATTTAGGCTAAACACAACCTGAGGATTGATTATAAACATCATTTGACATGTTTCTACGAACTTTACGGATACTATTTGGATTTTTTGTCTGCCTGTTGTGACTGCGTTTGAGCCTGTGGATTGGTTTTTGGATATAAACAGGGACTTTATCGAACAATACAAACATTTATTGAGTAAATGGGAGTCTTGTGAGTGCAACCATATGAAGATCATCAAAGGAAAGTGATTAATTTTATCGCTATTTCTGACTTGTGTAACTCCTCTACTTGGCTGGTAACTGTTTGTAATGATTTGTCTGCTGGGCGCTGTTCTCAGATAATCGCATGGTTTACTTTCGCCGTAAAGCCTTTTTGAAATCTGACACTGTGTTTGGATTAACAAGAAGTTCATCTTTGAGCCGATGTATAACACTTGTATGTGTGTTTTTGAATTTTTATAATGAGTATTTCTGTTTTTGTTAGGTATAGCCATGGGAGGTAGGGGTGCTGAGGGTGATGCAGCACCCCCTGATTAATATATTTTTAAAATAGTGAACTAGGCCTTTAATGCTCCTGTATGATCTCACAAAAATGATAATCAGCAACCCCAACCCAAAACATATTCCCAAGGCCATGAGGTTAAGGATTAGGTATTGTTTCAGTGAGGTTTGGGGTTATGGTTATGCATAGTTTAAATTAGGTTAAGGGTTAGTTTCAGTGAGGTTAAGGATTAGGTATCGTTTCAGTGAGGTTTAGGGTTATGGTTATGCATAGTTTAAATTAGGTTAAGTGTTAGTTTCAGTGAGGTTAAGGATTAGGTATCGTTTCAGTGAGGTTTAGGGTTATTGTTATGGATTGTTTCAATTAGGTTAAGGGTTATGGATGGTTTATGTGAGGTTTAGGGTTATGGTTAGTTTCAATTAGGATAAGGGTGAGGGATAGTTTCAGTGAGGTTAAGTGTTTGGGATAGGGATAGTTTTAGTGAGGTTAAGGGTGAGGGATAGTTTCAGTGAGGTTAAGGGTTTGGGTTAGGGATAGTTTCAGTGAGGTTAAGGGTTTGGGTTAGGGATAGTTTCAGTGAGGTTAAGGGTTTGGGATAGGGATAGTTTTAGTGAGGTTAAGGGTTAGGGTTAGGGATAGTTTTAGTGAGGTTAAGGGTTAGGAATAGTATCAATGAGGTTAAAGGTTTGGGTTAGGGATAGTTTCAGTGAGGTTAAGGGTTTGGGTTAGGGATAGTTTCAGTGAGGTTAAGGGTTTGGGTTAGGGATAGTTTCAGTGAGGTTAAGGGTTAGGGATAGTTTCAATGAGGTTAAGGGTTAGGGATAGTTTCAGTGAGGTTAAGTGTTTGGGATAGGGATAGTTTTAGTGAGGTTAAGGGTTGGGGATAGTTTTAGTGAGGTTAAGTGTTTGGGATAGTTTCAATGAGGTTAAGGGTTTGAGTTAGGGATAGTTTCAGTGAGGTTAAGTGTTTGGGATAGTTTCAATGAGGTTAAGGGTTAGACACACAGAAAGTAAAACAAATCTAAGGGAAGCTTGTTTTGAAGTGTTTCTTCCAGGAAATTATTTTATTTTTGACAAATATTCAGCCCCTTTTTTTGAGGAACACCCTCATCTTCCACTTATCAGACATCCAGTAGGGTTGGTCTTGTTCCATATCAAGAAGGCATTGTATGAGGACACATCAGTGATGTTATGGAATATGACCAGGGGCCAGCAGGCAGTCATCCTCCTGCAGCTGTAAGTTCCAATCACCTTGTCCAGGTTGTCCACGCCTCCTTTGTTGTGGTTGTAGTCCAGGATGATGGCTGGTTTCCTGTCACTGATCACTGATCTCAGCCGTTTTGTGCAGTGTGCTCAGGAGGACCACATTCTTGTTCCTCTTTGGGAGGTAAGAAATTAGAGTGGTGGTGGGGTGAAGGCAAGCTTTGATGAGAAGGCCTCTCTCCCCCTTGTTGCTAGGAGTGCAAGGGGGAGATCAGGTTTATTCTTTCTAACTGTGCCAACCATGTTGATCTTCCTCTTCAGGAGCTGCTGGCTGAGTTCAATCAGTAGCACACATAATCTCAATTTATCATTGTGTGTGTGTGTGTGTGTGTGTGTGTGTGTGTGTGTGTGTGTGTGTGTGTGTGTGTGTGTGTGTGTGTGTGTGTGTGTGTGTGTGTGTGTGTGTGTGTGTGTGTGTGTGTGTGTGTGTGTGTGTCTTTCTGATTTTTGTGGTGTGTAAATTATTTTATACCTGCCCCAAGACAATCTTTGTACCCTGTGGTCTACCACTTCCATGGAAATATGTTGGGGTCACTCTAGGAAAAGTCATCAAATTTCAAGTTGAAAAAAATATCAGTTAAGGGGTTTTCTCTGCTGTTAAACATAGCAGTGGGTCATGTTTTACCCTTAAGACAACACAAGGGTTAAATCAGCTTGAAAATATATGGCAAGACTTGAGAATGACTGCTAGCAATGATCAACGACCAACTTGTCAGAACTTGAAGAATATTTCAAATTATAATGTGCAAATATTATACAATCCAGGTGTGCAAAGCTCTTCAAGATTTACCCAGAAAAATCACAGCTGTGATGGCTGCCAAAGGTAATTAATTATAACATGTAGTTGCTCAGGGGTGTGAATACTTTTGTAAATTAGATATTTCTATATTAAAAAAAAAAATTAAGTTAGAAAAAAAAATCTAAAAACATGTTTTCACTTTGTTGTTATGAGGACATGTAACATGTTATGTAGACGGGTGAGCTTTTTTTCATTCAAGCAATTTTGATTTCAGTCTGTAACACAACAAAATGTGGATAAAGTCAAGGGGTATGTCTGCTTTCTGAAGGCAACATAGCTACGTGCACAGACACAATGCACACAAAACGAAATACTTCCTTCAAGCTAGCTAACCAGTGTGGCTAGTATTGACATTATCATTAATTCACATGGGATTAGTTAAACTGTGTTCGAATATCCATACTGTATACTACATACTTAATGAGTATATGCTACATACTACATACTATTAGTTCATTTTAGTATACTGTAAACTAACGGAATCCTTTCAGGTGAGCGGGCTATGCCTGTCTTCCGGAAGTTGATACTGTTGCTATGCAACCTCTTGCCAGCTTGTTAGCATAACAAATGACTAGCTAGACATTTTACGAAGGGTGTGTTCGCAAATTAAATCTGGAGTGCGCTCTGGGAGTTTGTAAATTCAGAGCGTTGTCAGATTTATTGTTTGTAAATTCAGAGCGTTATCAGATTGACTGTAAATTCAGAGAGTTTAGAGGGCACACTGGACACTCTGGTCGAGGATTAGGGTTGATGCGAGCGTTCTGACTTCACAACTGCAGTCAAACACCCAAGCTAACAGGCTAACATTGGCTAGCTACTTCCACACATCACTCTGACCATATTACTCGCCCTAGCAGAGCTCGTTAGGCTGTTTTCATATTTTCGTTGGTGACTGTAACTGTGCTACTTTAATTGCACTTTTTTTCCCCCAACGTTTACTGACACCGGCCATGTTGAGTGTTTGTAAATTCACCAGTTATTCTGCGCTCTGGCACACTCAGACGAGAGTGATCTGAAATCAGAGTAGATATTTAGGAACGCACCAAATTAACAATGTTCATTGAGAATGCACAATGACTATAGCACTTAGCTAAGCTAAGAATGCCTTGAATAATCAAGTCAATAAACGCTGGCTAGTTAGTTAGATAGCATATAGTTAATATACTGCCTGGCAAGTTTCATGTATTAGTAGCCAACTAACGTTAGGTAGCTAGCTAACATACCGGTTCATTCTGCTGTAATGATATGCTATGAGGTTCGTAAGGATAGCGTAGCTAACAAATTATCAGCCAAAATAACATGTAACTTATTTGAAAAGTTGTTACTTTATTACATTTCTTAACATTTGTCATTTTAGTTACAGGAATTCATTTGTATCCACTCTCGTCGCACTTGGGCTGCATATTTTCCGCCATTTTCTTCATATCCGAAAGGGTGGTGAAGCCACGCCCATTTCCTGAAGAATTGTATTATGGGCCCAAAATGTACAGAAATAGTGTCCATTGCGTATATACTTCGTATTTTGGTGAATGTAGCACGACATCCGGGAACTTTTGGCATACTACCTATATTCATACTATGACCAATAAGCATAGTACATACTCAATTTACATCACAAATAGTATGGTTAGTGAGGTTGGTATGAGTATTATCTTAGTATCCTTATGCACTATATGATCCAGACTGTAGTATAGAAACTGATACAGACATACAAACAGACAGAACTCACCTGAGAGAAGACAGCAAGAGATAACATGGATTATCTTCATTCTGGACAGTTACTCCTCAGTTACTATACTGTTAAAGTTACTTTACTATCACAGTTACTATACTGTTAAAGTTACTTTACTACCACAGCTACTAGACTGTTAAAGTTACTTTACTATAACAGTTACTATACTGTTAAAGTTACTTTACTATCACAGTTAATATACTGTTAAAGTTACTTTACTACCACAGTTACTATACTGTTAAAGTTACTTTACTACCACAGTTACTATACTGTTAAAGTTACTTTACTATACTACCAGCTAGTTCAAGTCCACAACAGCTTGTCTGTCAGCTACTAGTTTGACAGCAGTGTTTCTGAAATGCTCTTTCTTCCCCGACTCCTCTCTTTCTCTCTCTCTCCCTTTCTCTCTCTTCTTCTCTCTCTCTTCCTTTCTCTCTCTCTCTCTCTCTCTCTCTCTCTCTCTCTCTCTCTCTCTCTCTCTCTCCCTTTCTCTCAATGTCAGAGATATGATGGAGGTAGTAATGATTGTTGTGAAGGGGGGTGGGCATTAGCCTACACATCCTGTTGATTTCCATGTAGTGACCTCAGTGTCTGCAGGTCTCTTTGCTGCAGAGTGAAACTGGTTCAAACCGGCCGGAGGTTAGACTTCTAAACCACCAGAGAACTCAGCTATCTGTGGTGACTAAGTGTTAAAACTATCAACTTCTCTGTTCTGAAGTTACCATGTTTATTTCAGCAGAGGAATAACACATTGTTGAGATGATGACAATATAGATAAAGTACACATCAATATATTTTATTACATTGGTCCACATATGTTTACAATGATTGAGAACACAATGGATTTCCAAAAGTAGAAATGTTACAAAGACTAACACTAAACTAACAGTATCCTGTCTCTGTGTCAGGTTAATGGTGTCATCATTTCAGCTTGGGTCTGTTGTGTTGAGGGTTTGGGAGGTGGAGTCTTGGGTTGTTGTGTTGAGGGTTTGGGAGGTGGAGTCTTGGGTTGTTGTGTTGAGGGTTTGGTAGGTGGAGTCTTGGGTTGTTGTGTTGAGGGTTTGGGAGGTGGAGTCTTGGGTTGTTGTGTTGAGGGTTTGGGAGGTGGAGTCTCAGGTTGTTGTGTTGAGGATTTGGGAGGTGGAGTCTTGGGTTGTTGTGTTGATATAATATAACAGATAATCTTTGCTGTCAGGAAGAGGGACTAGAGAAGTCAGATCAATGTTTTATTTAGTTAATAATATACTATACTACATACAAGTCAGACAAAATCACATTATAAAACCACCACAATAAAATGATAACAGATGTATATTAAACCAAAATCATAATTTAACGTACTGATGAGTGTCCTCAACTGTACACATTCCCCTTAACACACACATCACACACCCCTGATCCAGACACATTCCCCTTAACACATCACACACCCCTGGTCCAGACACATTCCCCTTAACACATCACATCCCCCTGGTCCAGACACACCCCCCTTAACACAACACATTCCCCTTAACACAACACATCTCCCTGGTCCAGCCACAATTAATGCCTTGTTTCACCTAGTTGGCTCAGGGATTCGAACCAGCTACCTTGCAGTTACTGGCCCAACACTCTTAACTGCTGGGCTACCTGCATCCCATAATAAATTATCTTTGTTGTCAGGAGGAACAGTCTAGAGAAGTCAGATGTTATTATTTAGTTAAGATGGTACAATCATAAATACAATTAAGACAAAACAACATCACAGTAAAATTAGAATTATTATAATGCTCATCATCATCATCATCATCATCTACTGGGTGGCTGCGCTCATATTGAACAGTTTAAACTGCGAAGGCGGAGTTTGTTGACTCCACCCCTATATCGACTCCACCCCTATATCGACTCCACCCCTATATCACTGTCAGTTTTGTGCAGGGATATAGATTTTATACATTTTCCATAAAGTGATACATCTGCTAAACCGGGCAAGACATGCAAACTCACTGTCACTGAGAGAACAGGAAGTAGACTGTGAGTGTATGTATCTTGTGATTGGTTGCCAGTGACTCAAGTGTCTATGGGTATGCTGCCTGTGAGGAGCAGGGTGGATGATTGACAGTAGAGTAGGTGGGGCTTTGACAGTTCACAGTAGCATAGTCACATGATGAAGTGCCCTCTTTAGTAATGGCAGCGGTGGCTTCATTGGGGCAGCTGCCCTCTTTAGGGATGGTGGCAGTTGCTTCATTGTGGCTACTGGGGTTCTTGTGGAAGTTGGGTTCTTGCGTAGTGGGGAGACTCAGAGTGGCTTGTGGGTAAGTTGGCTGTGGCATAGATGGTGGAGGTCGCAGCATCTGAGTCTGACTGTAGGGGGCACTCCTTTATCTCTTCATAGTCACCGTCACCATGACAAACCTTGAGAGGAGGAGGAGGAGAGAGGGAGGATTAGAAGGAAAAGAGACATACACAAGGAGAGAAAGCGAGAGAGAGAGAGAGAGAGAGAGAGAGAGAGAGAGAAAGAGAGAGAAAGAAGGAAAGAATGAGAGAGGGGAGTAGAGAAAGAGAGGACAATAGTATGACAAATAAACACACTCAATGACATCACTCAGTCAAAAAATAATCATTAAAATACAGACACTGACCCCGTCATTGTTTACTGTGTCTGGACTCACTCTGTGTGTTGAAGAGACAGATCCTGTAGAACACAACACACAGATATCACTCAGAGAGAGAGAGAGAGACAGACAGACAGACAGACAGACAGACAGACAGACAGACAGACAGACAGACAGACAGACAGACAAACAGACAAACAGACAAACAGACAAACAGACAAACAGACAAACAGAGTGCTGCACTTCCCCCAGAACCAGGCAGGTGTCAGACACTCCTCAGGGACGATTCATTCTCTATTTCTCAACCAGGGACAAATGAGGATGTGGATATTATGCAAATTAATTTATCTGAAAGGAAACTGAGAGATTGTAAAAACGGAAAACTTACTCTAATTTTATAGACCTGTGTGTGTGTGTGTGTGTGTGTGTGTGTGTGTGTGTGTGTGTGTGTGTGTGTGTGTGTGTGTGTTTTTCTGACCTGTGACCTTGTTGTATTTCCCTCTGTAGACGATGATCAGGCTGATCAGCAGCAGTAACACTACCAGACTAACAAACACCATGATGACCACTGAGGTACCTGGAACACACACACACACACACACACACACACACACACACACACACACACACACACACACACACACACACACACACACACACACACACACACACAAACTGGTTATACAAACCTGCTGTTGCACTAACCTACCCTCATATCATACCACTACATACAGACATGTCTACCACTAACCTACCCTCATATCATACCACTACATACAGACATGTCTACCACTAACCTACCCTCATATCATAACACTAACCTACCCTCATATCATAACACTAACCTACCCTCATATCATACCACTACATACAGACATGTCTACCACCAACCTACCCTCATATCATAACACTAACCTACCCTCATATCATAACACTAACCTACCCTCATATCATAACACTAACCTACCCTCATATCATAACACTAACCTACACTCATATCATAACCCTAACCTACCCTCATATCATAACACTAACCTACCCTCATATCATACCACTAACCTACCATCATATCATAACACTAACCTACACTCATATCATAACACTAACCTACCCTCATATCATAACACTAACCTACCCTCATATCATACCACTAACCTACCCTCATATCATAACACTAACCTACCCTCATATCATAACACTAACCTGCCCTCGTATCATATCACTACATACAGACATGTCTACCACTAACCTACCCTCATATCATAACACTAACCTACCCTCGTATCATATCACTACATACAGACATTTCTAACACTAACCTACCCTCATATCATACCACTACATACAGACATGTCTACCACTAACCTACCCTCATATCATAACACTAACCTGCCCTCGTATCATATCACTACATACAGACATGTCTACCACTAACCTACCCTCATATCATAACACTAACCTACCCTCGTATCATATCACTACATACAGACATGTCTACCACTAACCTACCCTCATATCATAACACTAACCTACCCTCATATCATACCACTACATACAGACATGTCTAACACTAACCAAAGTGAGACTTGGGCATCTGAATATGTAAAAGTTTATTTACCAGATCCGTTGAGTGATGATGGTGGTGATGATGATGGTGAGAGGAAGGTGGTTGTGGGTGGGTCTGGTAGTGCTGTTGTTGTTGTTGTTGTGGTGTTGGTTGGTTTCACTGAAAACAATGGACACAAGTATGAAAATGTTTTAAGAAGGTGAGGAGGGAGACAGAGGGGCAGAGATATTTAGGGTGGCTTCTCTTGTTCCTGTTGAGGTGTGTTAGTTGTCCTTTAGCTCACAATATATCTCTCTATCTATCCCTTTCACCCCACTCCATCTCTCTCTCTATCTCTCTTTCACCCCACTCCATCTCTCTCTAGCTATCTCTATCTATCTCTCTTTCACCCCACTCCATCTCTCTCTCTTTCTCTCTCTCTCTCTCTCTCTCTCTCTCTCTCTCTCTCTCTCTCTCTCTCTCTCTCTCTCTCTCTCTCTCTCTCTCTCTCTCTCTCTCTCTCTCTCTTTCTCTCTCTCTCTCTCTCTCTCTCTCTCACTCTCTCTCTCTCTCTCTCTCGCTCTCTCTCTCTCTCTCTCTCTCTCACATGATAACTGCAGGGTTCATGATGACATTCATACTGAAACTTGGGGTTTTATATCTTGAACACCTGACTGCTTATTGATACTGAGACAGATATAGAAACACACAGACATTACAGAGGAAGTTACTGTGTTCCACTACAAACACCCAGCCTCCACTAACACACTGACTAACATACTGTAGTTATATCTAATATACTGATATAATATAATGCTATATGTTATTTACATGGTCAGACAGTATGTAACATTGTTACTGCAGGTGTACAGCGTGGGAAGCAGAGAAGACTGTTGGGAGGAGAAAAAGGAGGGTGGAATGTTTGGAATGAACGGTATCAAACACATAAAACATGTGAATGATATTAAAAATGTAATTTAATGTTTTTTTATATATGTATATATATATATATATATATATATATATATATATATATATATATAACCTTTATTTAACCGGGTAGGCTAGTTGAGAACAAGTCCTCATTTACAGCTGCGACCTGGCCAAGATAAAGCAAAGCAGTGCGACACAAACAACAACACACAGTTACACATGGAGTAAACAAACATACAGTCAATAACACAATAGAAAAAGTCTATATACATTGTGCACAAATGAGGTAAGATAACGGAGGTAAGGCAACAAAAATAATAACAGTTTAGCAATTAAACACTGGAATGGTAGATGTGCAGAAGATGAATGTGCAAGTAGAGATACTGGGGTGAAAAGGAGCAACAAACAAAAAAATTACAGAATGGGGATGAGGTAGTTGGATGGGCTATTTACAGATGGGCTATGTACAGGTGCAATTATCTGTAAGCTGCTCTGACAGCTGGTGCTTAAAGTTAGTGAGGGTGATATGAGTCTCCAGCTTCAGTGATTTTTGCAATTCGTTCCAGTCATTGGCAGCAGAGAACTGGAAGGAAAGGCGGCCAAATGAGGAGTTGGCTTTGGGGGTGACCAGTGAGATATGCTCGCTGGAGCGCGTGCTACGGGTGGGTGCTGCTTCAGTGACCAGTGAGCTGAGATAAGGCAGGACTTTACTTAGCAAAGACGTATAGATGACTTGGAGCCAGTGAGTTTGGCGATGAATATGAAGCGAGGGCCAGCCAACGAGAGCATACAGGTCGCAATGATGGGTAGAATATGGGACTTTGGTGACAAAACGGATGGCACTGTCATAGACTGCATCCAATTTGCTGAGTAGAGTGTTGGAGGCTATTTTGTAAATGACATTGCCGAAGTCGAGGATCGGTAGGATGGTCAGTTTTACGAGGGTATGTTTGGCAGCATGAGTGAAGGAGGCTTTATTGTGAAATAGGAAGCTGATTCTAGATTTAATTTTAGATTGTAAATGCTTAATGTGAGTCTGGAAGGAGAGTTTACAGTCTAACCAGACACCTAGGTATTTGTAGTTGTCCACATATTCTAAGTCAGAACCGTCCAGAGTAGTGATGCTAGATGAGCGGGCAGGTATGGGCAGCGATCGGTTGAAGAGCATGCATTTAGTTTTACTTGCATTTAAGAACAGTTGGAGGCCACGGAAGGAGAGTTGTATGGCATTGAAGCTCGTCTGGAGGTTAGTTAACACAGCGTCCAAAGAAGGGCCAGAAATATACAGAATGGTTTCACCTGCTAAGAGGTGGATCAGAGAATCACCAGCAGCAAGAGCGACATCATTGATGTATACAGAGAAAAGAGTCGGCCCGAGAATTGAACCCTGTGGCACAACCCATAGACTGCCAGAGGTCCGGACAACAGGCCCTCTGATTTGACACACTGAACTCTGAGAAGTATTTGGTGAACCAGGTGAGGCAGTCATTTGAGAAACCAAGGCTGTTGAGTATGCCAATAAGAATGTGATGATTGACAGGGTCGAAAGCCTTGGCCAGGTTGATGAATACAGCTGCACAGTATTGTCTCTTATCGATGGCGGTTATGATATCGTTTAGGACCTTGAGCGTGGCTGAGGTCCATCCATGACCAGCTCAGAAACCAGATTGCATAGCAAGGAAGGTAAGGTGGGAAATCGAAATGGTCGGTGACCTGTTTGTAAACTTGGCGTTCGAATACCTTAGAAAGGCAGGGTAGGATAGATATAGGTCTGTAGCAGTTTGGGTCTAGTGTGTCTCCCCCTTTGAAGAGGGGGACGACCGAGGCAGCTTTCCAATCTCTGGTGATCTCAGACGATACGAAAGAGAGGTTGAACAGGCCAGTAAATTGCAAAGATTTCGGCGGATAATTTTAGAAAGAGAGGATCCAGATTGTTTAGCCCGGCTGATTTGTAGGGGTCCAGGTCATGCAATTATCATTTAAATTAAACTACTTTTATCAAATAGATATGACTGTGTGTTTATGTTCACATGTTAAAGAGAAAGAAGAAGTTTATACTCACTTATAACAAGCAGCTTCACCTGTGTGATCAGTGTAATGTAACGTTGTTCTGTCCTGCTGGTTTCTACTCCACACCAGTAGGTCCCAGTATCATCTTCATTCAGGTCACTGATGGTCACTGTGTAGAATGTACCTCTGCTGTTGACAGACAGAGAGAATCGCCGAGCTTTTGCAGATGTCTGGTGAGCAGTGACCATATAAACACAAGTCTTGAAGTCATTGCTTTCCTTGCAGAAATACTTGATGTTGTCCTCATGGTCGTCTGGATAGTTACATCTGATGGTAGCTTCTCCTCCCAGATAGGCCGCCTCTGTGACTGACTTCTCACAGCAGTCATCTGTCAATAGGAACACACATCACAACCTTAGTCTAGTACTATAGACTGACTTCTCACATCAGTCATCTGTCAACAGGAACACACATCACAACCTTAGTCTAATACTATAGACTGACTTCTCACAGCAGTCATCTGTCAATAGGAACACACATCACAACCTTAGTCTAATACTATAGACTGACTTCTCACATCAGTCATCTGTCAATAGGAACACACATCACAACCTTAGTCTAATACTATAGACTGACTTCTCACATCAGTCATCTGTCAATAAGAACACACATCACAACCTTAGTCTAGTACTATAGACTGACTTCTCACAGCAGTCATCTGTCAACAGGAACACACATCACAACCTTAGTCTAGTACTATAGACTGACTTCTCACAGCAGTCATCTGTCAATAGGAACACACATCACAACCTTAGTCTAGTACTATAGACTGACTTCTCACATCAGTCATCTGTCAATAGGAACACACATCACAACCTTAGTCTAGTACTATAGACTGACTTCATTGACTAGTGGTACTGATCATGTAATAACATATGTAGCTAAATTCATTTTATAAAGTTAAAGTAGAAGTCCCTCACCCTGCTTCACCTCCAGCTCTACCTTGGTATAACTGTCAGGTGCAGTAGGTATGTCCACTCCACACCAGTAGGTCCCTTCATCTTGTCTGGTCAGTTGTCTGATGATCACCTTGAAGTAGTTTCCTCTAGTGTTGTCATACAGAGATAATCTACCACTGTGCTTCCAGGTGTTAATCAATCCAGTTCTGATTTGATCCTTACAACTCAAACTATACTGCCCCAAGCATAAATATTTCTCATTACTTCTTTCTTCTGTGGAATAATGACAGTAGATGATGACAGTTCCTCCAGAGTATCCTGTCACTGTGAAGGAGCTCAAACAACCTGTCAATCAGACAGGAGAAAATATATTATCTGTAGTAGCAGCCTTTATAAGAAAACTAACAGGATGTTATTACATTGTTATAGAGAGTTATAACAAGCTTATTACCTGTCATGAAGGAGAGGAGGATGACTATCAGCAGGATCCTCATCTTGTTGTGTTCTCTCCAGGTTGGTCCAGGTGTCTATAGGTCCTGATATAATGTTGTGTTCTCTCCAGGTTGGTCCAGGTGTCTATAGGTTCTGATATAATATTGTGTGTCCAAGTCTGTAACTTTCTCCGTTCTTCTCTACTTATAGGAACTTAAATACAAACTTCATGTACTTTATGTTCTCTCTCTGCCCTCCCTCTCTCTCTCACTCACTCTTTGCAGTCTTACAACTATGTAGTTCCCTATTTCTGTATCTCTCTCTCTGCCCTCCCTCTCTCTCTCACTCACTCTTGGCAGTCTTACAACTATGTAGTTCCCTATTTCTGTATCTCTCTCTCTGCCCTCCCTCTCTCTCTCTCTCGCTCTCTCTGCCCTCCCTCTCTCTCTCACTCACTCTTTGCTGTCTTACAACTATGTAGTTCCCTATTTCTGCATCTCTCTCTCTCTCTCTCTAGTAGTTCAAACCCTCCTACCACATGATATGTCTGACAGCCCCTCCCTCTTCCTCCTTAACCAATCACATCTTTGTTCCTACATCGCACAGTAGAGAGAGAGAGAAAATGAGATCAGTGAGAGACTCCTCTATGGATCATAGCACAGAAACACATTCATACATTCATGCAGACTGGAGGCTGTCGACAGAGGAGAGAAACAGAGTTATTCTACCACTGGAGGGTGACCTCCCTCCATCTCTCTCTCCCTCCATATCTCTCTCTCCCTTCATCTCTCTCTCCCTTCATCTCTCTCTCCCTCCATCTCTCTCTCCCTCCATATCTCTCTCCCTTCATCTCTCTCTCCCTCCATATCTCTCTCCCTTCATCTCTCTCTCCCTTCATCTCTCTCTCCCTTCATCTCTCTCTCCCTTCATCTCTCTCTCCCTCCATCTCTCTCTCCCTTCATCTCTCTCTCCCTTCATCTCTCTCTCCCTCCATCTCTCTCTCCCTCCATCTCTTTCTCCCTCCATCTCTTTCTCCCTCCATCTCTCTCTCCCTCCATCTCTTTCTCCATCCATCTCTTTCTCCCTCCATCTCTCTCTCTGTCCATATATCCCTCCATCTCAGCTCTGTGTGTCTAGTGACAGTGGTACATGCTGATGAGACAGGTACTGAGTTTACTGACAGCACCAGTGGAGGCTGGTGAGGGGAGGACTACTTTTAGTAATGTCTAGAATGGAACGTATCAAACACAGAAATATATTGGTGCTTTATTGATAAATACACAGAGTCTCATTTCCCATCAAGTGGAGTAAAAAACACAGAATAATCAAAGGTTCCTAAAAGCTACAAACTGTCTCTGTTTGTTCAAGTCAGTGTTACATTCACAGTAGAAACAATCAATGAATGAATGAATGAACCTGCTGAATGTAATGACTGACAAACAAAACAACAAATAAACAAACAGATGATTGAACTAACGAATGATGAATGAAGGAACAAACAAAAAATACATGAATGAATATATGAACAAATTGAAAGAAAATTTATTTTAAAAAATGAATAAAAAATTTGGAAGAATTAACAAATAATAAATTAATGATTTTAAAATCAAATTTTATATAGCCCTTCGTACATCAGCTGATATCTCAGAGTGCTGTACAGAAACCAGCCTAAAACCCCAAACAGCAAGCAATGCAGGTGTAGAAGCACGGTGTAAAACACCAATGAATGAAAACATGAATTAATTCTGTGCCATACAGATCAGTGACAGTAGTAGACTATGTAGCAGAGTGTTTAATGGTGCAGTACATTATGAGGTGTCTACAGTAGTAGACTATGTAGCAGAGTGTTTAATGGTGCAGTACATTATGAGGTGTCTACAGTAGTAGGCTATGTAGCAGAGTGTTTAATGGTGCAGTACATTATGAGGTGTCTACAGTAGTAGACTATGTAGCAGAGTGTTTAATGGTGCAGTACATTATGAGGTGTCTACAGTAGTAGACTATGTAGCAGAGTGTTTAATGGTGCAGTACAAACCCTGAACCCCAACACGGCAATAGAACCACCTCCACTTCAAACGCTGCAAATTAGTCCCTAAATCCAGTCTTTGTGTAACGGTTTTCTTGGTGAGAAGGAGAGTCAGACCAAAATGCAGCGTGTAGATTGTGATCCATGTTTTAATGAACAAACGTAAAACACGAATCAATGCAAACACTACAAAATAAAGAACGTGATGAACGTAACGAAAACCTAAAACAGCCTATCTGGTGAAAAAACACAGACAGGAACAATCACCCCCAAACACACAGTGAAACCCAGGCTACCTAAGTATGATTCTCAATCAGAGACAACTAATGACACCTGCCTCTGATTGAGAACCATACTAGGCCGAAAACATAGAACTGCCCCAAAACATAGAAAAACAAACATAGACTGCCCACCCAACTCACGCCCTGACCATACTTAATAAATACAAAACAAAGGAAATAGAGGTCAGAACGTGACAGTACCCCCCCCCAAAGGTGCGGACTCCGGCCGCAAAACCTTGACCTATAGGGGAGGGTCTGGGTGGGCGTCTGTCCGCGGTGGCGGCTCTGGCGCGGGACGCGGACCCCACTTCGCCATTGTCTCAGTCCGCCTTATTGTCCGCCTCCGTGGCTTACTCACCATGCCCACCCCTCTCAATGACCCCACTGGACAGAGGGGCTGCTTGGGACAGAGGGGCAGCTTCTCGGGACAGAGGGACAGCTGCTCGGGACAGAGGGACAGCTGCTCGGGACAGAGGGACAGCTGCTCGGGACAGAGAGACAGCTGCTCGGGACAGAGGGACAGCTGCTCGGGACAGAGAGACAGCTGCTCGGGACAGAGGGACAGCTGCTCGGGACAGAGGGACAGCTGCTCGGGACAGAGGGGCAGCTGCTCCGGGCGGAGGGGCTCTAGCGGCCCCTGGCTGACTAGCGGCACTGGCGGCCCCTGGCTGACTGGCGGCCCCTGGTTGACTGGCGGCACTGGCGGCCCCTGGCTGACTGGCGGCCCCTGGCTGACTGGCGGCACTGGCGGCCCCTGGCTGACGGGCGGCACTGGCGGCCCCTGGCTGACGGGCGGCACTGGCGGCTCCTGGCTGACGGGCGGCATTGGCGGCTCCTGGCAGACGGACGGCACTGGCGGCGCTGGGCAGACGGGCGGCACTGGCGGCGCTGGGCAGACGGGCGGCACTGGCGGCGCTGGGCAGACGGGCGGCACTGGCGGCGCTGGGCAGACGGGCGGCACTGGCGGCGTTGGGCAGACGGGCGGCGCTGGCGCTGGGCAGACGGGAAGCTCAGATGGCGCTGGGCAGACGGGAAGCTCCGACAGAGGCGCCGGACAGGCGGGAGGCTCCGGCAGAGGCGCCGGACAGGCGGGAGGCTCCGGCAGAGGCGCCGGACAGGCGGGAGGCTCCGGCAGAGGCGCCGGACAGGCTGGAGGCTCCGGCAGAGGCGCCGGACAGGCGGGAGGCTCCGGCAGCGGCGCCGGACAGGCGGGAGGCTCCGGCAGAGGCGCCGGACAGGCGGGAGGCTCCGGCAGCGGCGCCGGACAGACGGGAGGCTCCGGCAGCGGCGCCGGACAGGCGGGAGGCTCCGGCAGAGGCGCCGGACAGGCGGGAGGCTCCGGCAGAGGCGCCGGACAGGCGGGAGGCTCCGGCAGAGGCGCCGGACAGGCGGGAGGCTCCGGCAGAGGCGCCGGACAGACGGGAGACTCCGGCAGAGGCGCCGGACAGACGGGAGACTCCGGCAGAGGCGCCGGACAGACGGGAGACTCCGGCAGAGGCGCCGGACAGACGGGAGACTCCGGCAGCGCTGGAGAGGAGGAAGGCTCTGGTAGCGCCGGAGAGGCGGGAGACTCCGGCAGCGCTGGACAGGAGGGAGGCTCTGGTAGTGCTGGACAGGCGAGGCGCACTGTAGGCCTGATGCGTGGTGCTGGCACTGGTGGTACTGGGCCGAGGACACGCACAGGAAGCCTTGTGCGGGGAGCTGCTACCGGAGGGCTGGGGTGTGGAGGTGGTACTGGAAAGACCGGATCGTGCAGGCGCACTGGAGCTCTTGAGCACCGAGCCTGCCCAACCTTACCTGGTTGAATGCTCACGGTCGCCCTGCCAGTGCGGCGTGGTGGAATAGCCCGCACTGGGCGATGCAGGCGAACCGGAGACACCGAGCGCAAGGCTGGTGCCATGTAAGCCGGCCCAAGGAGACGCACTGGGGACCAGCTGCGTAGAGCCGGCTTCATGGCATTAGGCTCGACGCTCAATCTAGCCCGGCCGACACGCGGAGCTGGAATATACCGCACCGGGCTATGCACCCGCACTGGAGACACCGTGCGCACCACTGCATAACACGGTGCCTGTCCGGTCTCTCTAGCCCCCCGGTAAGCACAGGGAGTCTGCCCAGGTCTCCTACCTGGCGTAGCCATCCTCCCTGTTAGCCCCCCCCCAAGACATTTTTGGGGCTGCCTCTCGGGCTTCCTTCCGCGCCGCCGTGCCTGCTTCGCCAACTCCATTCTCTGATAACCCTCCGCGCACTGCTCCATCGAATCCCAGGCGGGCTCCGGCACTCTCCCTGGGTCGGCCGCCCACCTGTCGATCTCCTCCCAAGTAGTATACTCCATGCCATTGCTGTCCATAACGTCCTCCTTTCGCTGCTGCCTGTTAACACGCTGCTCGGTCCGAGTGTGGTGGGTGATTCTGTAACGGTTTTCTTGGTGAGAAGGAGAGTCAGACCAAAATGCAGCGTGTAGATTGTGATCCATGTTTTAATGAACAAACGTAAAACACGAATCAATGCAAACACTACAAAATAAAGAACGTGATGAACGTAACGAAAACCTAAAACAGCCTATCTGGTGAAAAAACACATAGACAGGAACAATCACCCCCAAACACACAGTGAAACCCAGGCTACCTAAGTATGATTCTCAATCAGAGACAACTAATGACACCTGCCTCTGATTGAGAACCATACTAGGCCGAAAACATAGAACTGCCCCAAAACATAGAAAAACAAACATAGACTGCCCACCCAACTCACGCCCTGACCATACTTAATAAATACAAAACAAAGGAAATAGAGGTCAGAACGTGACACTTTGTTTGCAGTTCCAGGGATCGATACATTTAAACTTGGTTTGCAGTGTTGGGGTTCAGGGTTTGGTAAGTTAAATCTTGGTTTGCAGCGTTGGTGTTCAGGGTTTGGTAAGTTGAATCTTGGTTTACAGTGTTGGGGTTCAGGGTTTGGTAAGTTGAATCTTGGATTGCAGTGTTGGGGTTCAGGGTTTCGTAAGTTGAATCTTGGATTGCAGTGTTGGGGTTCAGGATTTGGTAGACAGCATCATCTGTTCCTATATAAACCATGGTGTCTGTAGCAGGGTCATTCTCATAGTCCTGGTCCCCCTATAGGTAAAACACCATTAGTCCATAATCAGTACCATCAGTAGAGTCATTAGTCCATAATCAGTACCATCAGTAGAGTCATTAGTCCATAATCAGTACCATCAGTAGAGTCATTAGTCCATAATCAGTACCATCAGTAGAGTCATTAGTCCATAATCAGTACCATCAGTAGAGTCATTAGTCCATAATCAGTACCATCAGTAGAGTCATTAGTCCATAATCAGTACCATCACTAGAGTCATTAGTCCATAATCAGTACTATCAGACAGTAGAGTCATTAGTCCATAATCAGTACCATCAGTAGAGTTATTAGTCCATAATCAGTACCATCAGTAGAGTCATTAGTCCATAATCAGTACTATCAGACAGTAGAGTCATTAGTCCATAATCAGTACCATCAGTAGAGTCATTAGTTCATAATCAGTACCATAAGTAGAGTCATTAGTCCATAATCAGTACCATCAGTAGAGTCATTAGTCCATAATCAGTACCATCAGTAGAGTCATTAGTCCATAATCAGTACCATCAGACAGTCATTAGTCCATAATCAGTACCATCAGTAGAGTCATTAGTCCATAATCAGTACCATCAGTAGAGTCATTAGTCCATAATCAGTACCATCAGTAGAGTCATTAGTCCATAATCAATACCATCAGTAGAGTCATTAGTCCATAATCAGTACCATCAGTAGAGTCATTAGTCCATAATCAGTACCATCAGTAGAGTCATTAGTCCATAATCAGTACCATCAGTAGAGTCATTAGTCCATAATCAGTACCATCAGTAGAGTCATTAGTCCATAATCAGTACCATCACTAGAGGCATTAGTCCATAATCAGTACTATCAGACAGTAGAGTCATTAGTCCATAATCAGTACCATCAGTAGAGTCATTAGTCCATAATCAGAACCATCAGTAGAGTCATTAGTCCATAATCAGTACCATCAGTAGAGTCATTAGTCCATAATCAGTACCATCACTAGACGCATTAGTCCATAATCAGTACTATCAGACAGTCATTAGTCCATAATCAGTACCATCAGTAGAGTCATTAGTCCATAATCAGTACCATCAGTAGAGTCATTAGTCCATAATCAGTACCATCAGTAGAGTCATTAGTCCATAATCAGTACCATCAGTAGAGTCATTAGTCCATAATCAGTACCATCAGTAGAGTCATTAGTCTATAATCAGTACCATCAGTAGAGTCATTAGTCCATAATCAGTACCATCAGTAGAGTCATTAGTCCATAATCAGTACCATCAGTAGAGTCATTAGTCCATAATCAGTACCATCAGTAGAGTCATTAGTCCATAATCAGTACCATCAGTAGAGTCATTAGTCCATAATCAGTACCATCAGTAGAGTCATTAGTCCATAATCAGTACCATCAGTAGAGTCATTAGTCCATAATCAGTACCATCAGTAGAGTCATTAGTCCATAATCAGTACCATCAGTAGAGTCATTAGTCCATAATCAGTACCATCAGTAGAGTCATTAGTCCATAATCAGTACCATCAGTAGAGTCATTAGTCCATAATCAGTACCATCAGTAGAGTCATTAGTCCATAATCAGTACCATCACTAGAGTCATTAGTCCATAATCAGTACCATCAGTAGAGTCATTAGTCCATAATCAGTACCATCAGTAGAGTCATTAGTCCATAATCAGTACCATCAGTAGAGTCATTATTCCATAATCAGTACCATCAGTAGAGTCATTAGTCCATAATCAGTACCATCAGTAGAGTTATTAGTCCATAATCAGTACCATCACTAGAGTCATATGTCCATAATCAATACCATCAGTAGTTATTAGTCCATAATCAGGACCATCAGTAGAGTCATTAGTCCATATTCAGTACCATCAGTATAATTATTAGTCCATAATCAGTACCATCAGTAGGGTCATTTGTCCATAATCAGTACCATCAGTAGAGTCATTAGTCCATAATCAGTACCATCAGTAGAGTCATTAGTCCATAATCAGTACCATCAGTAGAGTCATTAGTCCATAATCAGTACCATCACTAGAGGCATTAGTCCATAATCAGTACTATCAGACAGTAGAGTCATTAGTCCATAATCAGTACCATCAGTAGAGTCATTAGTCCATAATCAGAACCATCAGTAGAGTCATTAGTCCATAATCAGTACCATCAGTAGAGTCATTAGTCCATAATCAGTACCATCACTAGACGCATTAGTCCATAATCAGTACTATCAGACAGTCATTAGTCCATAATCAGTACCATCAGTAGAGTCATTAGTCCATAATCAGTACCATCAGTAGAGTCATTAGTCCATAATCAGTACCATCAGTAGAGTCATTAGTCCATAATCAGTACCATCAGTAGAGTCATTAGTCCATAATCAGTACCATCAGTAGAGTCATTAGTCTATAATCAGTACCATCAGTAGAGTCATTAGTCCATAATCAGTACCATCAGTAGAGTCATTAGTCCATAATCAGTACCATCAGTAGAGTCATTAGTCCATAATCAGTACCATCAGTAGAGTCATTAGTCCATAATCAGTACCATCAGTAGAGTCATTAGTCCATAATCAGTACCATCAGTAGAGTCATTAGTCCATAATCAGTACCATCAGTAGAGTCATTAGTCCATAATCAGTACCATCAGTAGAGTCATTAGTCCATAATCAGTACCATCAGTAGAGTCATTAGTCCATAATCAGTACCATCAGTAGAGTCATTAGTCCATAATCAGTACCATCAGTAGAGTCATTAGTCCATAATCAGTACCATCAGTAGAGTCATTAGTCCATAATCAGTACCATCAGTAGAGTCATTAGTCCATAATCAGTACCATCACTAGAGTCATTAGTCCATAATCAGTACCATCAGTAGAGTCATTAGTCCATAATCAGTACCATCAGTAGAGTCATTAGTCCATAATCAGTACCATCAGTAGAGTCATTATTCCATAATCAGTACCATCAGTAGAGTCATTAGTCCATAATCAGTACCATCAGTAGAGTTATTAGTCCATAATCAGTACCATCACTAGAGTCATATGTCCATAATCAATACCATCAGTAGTTATTAGTCCATAATCAGGACCATCAGTAGAGTCATTAGTCCATATTCAGTACCATCAGTATAATTATTAGTCCATAATCAGTACCATCAGTAGGGTCATTTGTCCATAATCAGTACCATCAGTGGAGTTATTAGTCCATAATCAGTACCATCACTAGAGTCATTAGTCCATAATCAGTACCATCAGTAGAGTTATTAGTCCATAATCAGAACCATCAGTAGAGTTATTAGTCCATAATCAGTACTATCAGACAGTAGAGTCATTAGTCCATAATCAGTACCATCAGACAGTAGAGTCATTAGTCCATAATCAGTACCATCAGTAGAGTCATTAGTCCATAATCAGTACCATCAGTAGAGTCATTAGTCCATAATCAGTACCACCAGTAGAGTCATTAGTCCATAATCAATACCATCAGACAGTAGTTATTAGTCCATAATCAGTACCATCAGTAGAGTTATTAGTCCATAATCAGTACCATCAGACAGTAGCGTTATTAGTCCATAATCAGTACCATCAGACAGTGTAGTCATTAGTCCATAATCAGTACTATCAGTAGAGTCATTACTCCATAATCAGTACCATCAGTAGAGTCATTATTCCATAATCAGTACCATCAGTAGAGTCATTAGTCCATAATCAGTACCATCAGTAGAGTCATTAGTCCATAATCAGTACCATCAGTAGAGTCATTCGTCCATAATCAGTACCATCAGTAGAGTCATCATTCCATAATCAGTACCATCAGTAGAGTCATTAGTCCATAATCAGTACCATCAGTAGAGTCATTAGTCCATAATCAGTACCATCACTAGAGTCATTAGTCCATAATCAATACCATCAGTAGTTATTAGTCCATAATCAGGACCATCAGTAGAGTCATTAGTCCATAATCAGTACCATCAGTATAATTATTAGTCCATAATCAGTACCATCAGTAGAGTCATTAGTCCATAATCAGTACCATCGGTAGAGACATTAGTCCATAATCAGTACCATCAGAGAGTGGAGTCATTAGTC
This sequence comes from Oncorhynchus clarkii lewisi, assembly GCF_045791955.1. Lineage (NCBI taxonomy): Eukaryota > Metazoa > Chordata > Actinopteri > Salmoniformes > Salmonidae > Oncorhynchus > Oncorhynchus clarkii. Next base: position 4,818,342 of record NC_092159.1, on the reverse strand, counting down.
CATAATCAGTACCATCAGACAGTAGAGTCATTAGTCCATAATCAGTACCATCAGACAGTAGACTCATTAGTCCATAATCAGTACCATCAGTAGAGTTATTAGTCCATAATCAGTACCATCAGTAGAGTTATTAGTCCATAATCAGTACCATCAGTAGAGTTATTATTCCATAATCAGTACCATCAGACAGTAGAGTCATTAGTCCATAATCAGTACTATCAGACAGTAGAGTTATTAGTCCACAATCAGTACCATCAGTAGAGTCATTAGTCCATAATCAGTACCATCAGACAGTAGAGTTATTAGTCCATAATCAGTACCATCAGTAGAGTCATTAGTCCATAATCAGTACCATCAGACATTAGAGTTATTAGTCCATAATCAGTACCATCAGTAGAGTTATTAGTCCATAATCAGTACCATCAGTAGAGTCATTAGTCCATAATCTGTACCATCAGTAGAGTCATTAGTCCATACTCAGTACCATCCGTAGAGTCATTAGTCCATAATCAGTACTATCAGACAGTAGCGTTATTAGTCCATAATCAGTACTATCAGACAGTAGAGTCATTAGTCCATAATCAGAACCATCATACAGTAGAGGTATTAGCCCATAATCAGTACCATCAGTAGAGTCATTAGTCCATAATCAGTACCATCAGACAGTAGAGTTATTAGTCCATAATCAGTACCATCAGTAGAGGCATTAGTCCATAATCAGTAGTTATTAGTCCATAATCAGTACTATCAGACAGTAGAGTTATTAGTCCATAATCAGTACTATCAGTAGAGTCATTAGTCCATAATCAGTACCATCAGTAGAGTCATTAGTCCATAATCAGTACCATCACTAGAGTCATTAGTCCATAATCAGTACCATCAGTAGAGTTATTAGTCCATAATCAGTACCATCAGTAGAGTTATTAGTCCATAATCAGTACTATCAGACAGTAGAGTCATTAGTCCATAATCAGTACCATCAGACAGTAGAGTCATTAGTCCATAATCAGTACCATCAGTAGAGTCATTAGTCCATAATCAGTACCATCAGTAGAGTCATTAGTCCATAATCAGTACCATCAGTAGAGTCATTAGTCCATAATGAGTACCACCAGTAGAGTCATTAGTCCATAATCAATACCATCAGACAGTAGTTATTAGTCCATAATCAGTACCATCAGTAGAGTTATTAGTCCATAATCAGTACCATCAGACAGTAGCGTTATTAGTCCATAATCAGTACCATCAGACAGTGTAGTCATTAGTCCATAATCAGTACTATCAGTAGAGTCATTACTCCATAATCGGTACCATCAGTAGAGTCATTAGTCCATAATCAGTACCATCAGTAGGGTCATTATTCCATAATCAGTACCATCAGTAGAGTCATTAGTCCATAATCAGTACCATCAGTAGAGTCATTAGTCCATAATCAGTACCATCAGTAGAGTCATTCGTCTATAATCAGTACCATCAGTAGAGTCATCATTCCATAATCAGTACCATCAGTAGAGTCATTAGTCCATAATCAGTACCATCAGTAGAGTCATTAGTCCATAATCAGTACCATCACTAGAGTCATTAGTCCATAATCAATACCATCAGTAGTTATTAGTCCATAATCAGGACCATCAGTAGAGTCATTAGTCCATAATCAGTACCATCAGTATAATTATTAGTCCATAATCAGTACCATCAGTAGGGTCATTAGTCCATAATCAGTACCATCGTTAGAGACATTAGTCCATAATCAGTACCATCAGAGAGTGGAGTCATTAGTCCATAATCAGTACCATCAGTAGAGTCATTAGTCCATAATTAGCACCATCAGACAGTGGAGTCATTAGTCCATAATCAGTACCATCAGACAGTAGAGTCATTAGTCCATAATCAGTACCATCAGACAGTAGAGTCATTATTCCATAATCAGTACCATCAGTAGAGTTATTAGTCCATAATCAGTACCATCAGTAGAGTTATTAGTCCATAATCAGTACCATCAGTAGAGTTATTAGTCCATAATCAGTACCATCAGACAGTAGAGTCATTAGTCCATAATCAGTACAATCAGACAGTAGAGTTATTAGTCCACAATCAGTACCATCAGTAGAGTCATTAGTCCATAATCAGTACCATCAGTAGAGTCATTAGTCCATAATCAGTACCATCAGACAGTAGAGTTATTAGTCCATAATCAGTACCATCAGTAGAGTCATTAGTCCATAATCAGTACCATCAGACAGTAGAGTTATTAGTCCATAATCAGTACCATCAGTAGAGTTATTAGTCCATAATCAGTACCATCAGTAGAGTCATTAGTCCATAATCTGTACCATCAGTAGAGTCATTAGTCCATACTCAGTACCATCCGTAGAGTCATTAGTCCATAATCAGTACTATCAGACAGTAGCGTTATTAGTCCATAATCAGTACTATCAGACAGTAGAGTCATTAGTCCATAATCAGAACCATCATACAGTAGAGGTATTAGCCCATAATCAGTACCATCAGTAGAGTCATTAGTCCATAATCAGTACCATCAGACAGTAGAGTTATTAGTCCATAATCAGTACCATCAGTAGAGGCATTAGTCCATAATCAGTACTATCAGTAGTTATTAGTCCATAATCAGTACCATCAGTAGAGTCATTAGTCCATAATCAGTACCATCAGTAGAGTCATTAGTCCATAATCAGAACCATCAGACAGTAGAGTCATTAGTCCATAATCAGTACTATCAGACAGTAGAGTCATTAGTCCATAATCAGTACTATCAGACAGTAGAGTTATTAGTCCATAATCAGTACTATCAGTAGAGTCATTAGTCCATAATCAGTACCATCAGTAGAGTCATTAGTCCATAATCAGTACTATCAGACAGTAGCGTTATTAGTCCATAATCAGTACTATCAGACAGTAGAGTCATTAGTCCATAATCAGTACTATCAGACAGTAGAGTCATTAGTCCATAATCAGTACCATCAGTAGAGTCATTAGTCCATAATCAGTACCATCAGTAGAGTCATTAGTCCATAATCAGAACCATCAGACAGTAGCGTTATTAGTCCATAATCAGTACTATCAGACAGTAGCGTTATTAGTCCATAATCAGTACTATCAGACAGTAGAGTCATTAGTCCATAATCAGTACTATCAGACAGTAGAGTCATTAGTCCATAATCAGTACTATCAGTAGAGTCATTAGTCCATAATCAGTACCATCAGTAGAGTCATTAGTCCATAATCAGTACCATCAGTAGAGTTATTAGTCCATAATCAGTACTATCAGACAGTGCATTTCTGTCTCTAGTCCTTATTTGGTTAAATATGAACATGATATATTCTGTCGTCTTGTTGTATAAATACATTCGATGAATTGGTGCAGGTGATGATCTGAATGGTTTGGTTAAATCTGTTAATCTGTGATCCCAGCAGACACCCCCATGCCCAACCACCCACTCCTAACATTCAACCCCTCACCTCCTCACTGTTTCCTGGGTGGGTGTTTGGTCTGCTAGAGGTCTGTCTGCTGGAGGAAGCCGGCCCTTGGGAACACACAACATCTTAAACAGAATACACACTTGTTATGTTCTGTGTGTGTGTGTGTGTGTGTGTGTGTGTGTGTGTGTGTGTGTGTGTGTGTGTGTGTGTGTGTGTTTGCCTGCCTGTGTGTCTGAAACATACCTTGCACCTTGTTACATTTCCATCTGTAGACGGTGAACAGGATGACAGTTAACACCAACACAGCCAGACTCACAGACACCATGATCACTACAAACTCTATTGGGATTGATGATGATGATGTGGATGATGAAGGGGAGATAGATGATGGAACAGGGTAAGTGGTGGTCCCTGGGGTGGATGAAGAGGTTGGTGTTGCAGGAGACCTGGTGATCACTGAGGTGAAAACATCATGAATGACATATTATCTTGTCAAATGATAATAAAATAAATACAATATATATTCCATTTAGCATTTAGTTTTCCCCAATGAAACTTAGTCATGTGTACATTTATCATCTTGGTGGCCCTAGCAGGAATCAAACTTACAATTCCGACGTTTCAAACCCACTGTTCAGCACTATAGGTCCTGATATAAAACAACTGAACCACAGAGGAACACAACGACTCCCTATAAACACAATATCTTTTTCAACATATTTTCTCAACCCAAAATATATATTTTCAACTTCTTGTGCTCGTAGGTCTGGTCTAAAGACCTTTTTCAAATATCGTTGAAAGCTTTGACCAGGAGGTCAGAGGTCATCACAGTGAACTGTCCTGTACACCACGATGATGACAGGCAGAGAAAAGGAACTGTGAAAAACCTCTTCCTCTTTCGTTGTCCAGATAGATCTCACAGCTCAGTAAAGATCTGGTCCAGAACTGGAAGTGATGCAACAGCCGAACAGCTGTCAACCAGGAAGCTACGTACACATTATCAGCTTAATATGAACATAATGACTTACACAGCTCTGCATATCTCTAACTGGAGCTGGTTGGTTGGTATCTTATACATTATTCTGGTCAGGTGGGTCCTTGTGGAATTATTTGAATCAAACCACATTTGTCACACACTGGAGATATGATTGTAACTTGTGTGTTCAGGTTCAAATGTTAAAGAGAAAGAAGAAGTTTATACTCACTTATAACAAGCAGCTTCACCTGTGTGATCAGTGTAATGTAACGTTGTTCTGTCCTGCTGGTTTCTACTCCACACCAGTAGGTCCCAGTATCATCTTCAGTCAGGTCACTGATGGTCACTGTGGAGAATCTCTCTGTTCTGTTATCAGAAACAGAGAAACGACCAGCTTCTGCAGTTGTCTGGTGAGCAGCGACCATATAAACACAAGTCTTGAAGTCATTGCTTTCCTTGCAGAAATACTTGATGTTGTCCTCATGGTCGTCTGGATAGTTACATCTGATGGTAGCTTCTCCTCCCAGAAAGGCCGTCTCTGTGACTGACTTCTCACAGCAGTCATCTGTCAATAGGAACACACACCACAACCTTAGTCTAGTACTATAGACTGACTTCTCACAGCAGTCATCTATCAATAGGAACACAGATCACAACCTTAGTCTAATACTATAGACTGACTTCTCACAGCAGTCATCTGTCAATAGGAACACACATCACAACCTTAGTCTAGTACTATAGACTGACTTCTCACAGCAGTCATCTGTCAATAGGAACACACACCACAACCTTAGTCTAATACTATAGACTGACTTCTCACAGCAGTCATCTGTCAATAGGAACACACATCACAACCTTAGTCTAGTACTATAGACTGACAGCAGTCATCTGTCAATAGGAACACACATCACAACCTTAGTCTAGTACTATAGACTGACTTCTCACAGCAGTCATCTGTCAATAGGAACACACATCACAACCTTAGTCTAATACTATAGACTGACTTCTCACAGCAGTCATCTGTCAATAGGAACACACATCACAACCTTAGTCTAGTACTATAGACTGACTTCTCACAGCAGTCATCTGTCAATAGGAACACACATCACAACCTTAGTCTAGTACTATAGACTGACTTCTCACAGCAGTCATCTGTCAATAGGAACACACATCACAACCTTAGTCTAATACTATAGACTGACTTCTCACAGCAGTCATCTGTCAATAGGAACACACATCACAACCTTAGTCTAGTACTATAGACTGACTTCTCACAGCAGTCATCTGTCAATAGGAACACACATCACAACCTTAGTCTAATACTATAGACTGACTTCATTGACTAGTGGTACTGATCATGTAATAACATATGTGGCTAAATTCATAAAGTTAAAGTAAAAGTCCCTCACCCTTCTTCACCTCCAGCTCTACCTTGGTATAACTGTCAGGTGCAGTAGGTTGGTCCACTCCACACCAGTAGGTCCCTTCATCTTGTCTGGTCAGTTGTCTGATGATCACCTTGAAGTAGTTTCCTCTAGTGTTGTCATACAGAGAGAATCTACCACTGTGCTTCCAGGTGTTATTCAATACAGTTCTGATTTGATCCTCACAACTCAAACTATACTGCCTCACGCAGAAATATTTGTCATGACTTCTGTCTTCTGTGGAATAATGACAGTAGATGATGACAATTCCTCCAGAGTATCCTGTCACTGTGAAGGAGCTCAAACAACCTGTCAATCAGACAAGAGAAAAAACCTCTTGGTTTGGTGTTTTGTAAGACTAATCAAATAAAATAAAATCTAAGTTTATTTTGTCACGTGGCCGAATACAACAGGTAGACCTTACAGTGAAATGTTTACTTACAAGACCCTAACCATCAGTGCAATTTGTAAGTACAAAATAGGTATTAGGTAGATAGGAAAAGGGGAAAAATTGTGAAAATAACAGTAGCAAGGCTATATAGTCAGTACAGAGTCAACGTGCACCGGTTAGTTGGGCTAATTGAGGTAATATGTCCATGTAGGTAGAGTTAAAGTGACATAGGTGATAAATGTACTTACTGTTAGGATTCCTACACCAGTGGCATCCTCAAGTTAAACACACAGTACACACATACACACACACACACACACACACACACATACACACACACACACACACACACACACACACACACACACACACACACACCGTAGTGTTTCCTGATCTGTAGTAGCAGCCTTTATAAGAAACCTAACTGGATGTTATTACATTGTTATAGAGAGTTATAACAAGCTTATTACCTGTCATGAAGGAGAGGAGGATGACTATCAGCAGGATCCTCATCTTGTTGTGTTCTCTCCAGGTGTCTATAGGTCCTGATATAATGTTGTGTTCTCTCCAGGTTGGTCCAGGTGTCTATAGGTCCTGAAATAATGCTGTGTGTCCAAGTCTACAACTCTCTTTGTTCTTCTCTACTTATAGGAACTTAAATACAAACATCATGTACTTTATGTCCTGTTCTCTCTCTCTCTCTCTCTCTCTCTCTCTCTCTCTCTCTCTCTCTCTCTCACTCACTCACTCTTTGCAGTCTTACAACTATGTACTTCCCTGTTTCTGCATCTCTTTGCCCCTTCCTCTCTCTCTCTACTAGTTCAAACCCTCCCACCAGATGTTATTTCTGACAGCTCCTCCCTCTTCCTCCTAAACCAATCACATCTTTATTCCTACATCACACAGCAGAGAGAGAGAGAGAGAGAGAGATGAAGGGAGAGAGAGATGGAGAGAGAGAGAGATGAAGGGAGAGAGAGATTGAGGGACAGATGGAGGGAGAGAGAGATGGAGGGGGTTGTGAGAGAGAGAGAGATCAGTGAGAAAAAGAGAGGGAGAGAGGCCTCTCATGACACAGAAACACAGTCAAACATACAGGAGAGAAACAGAGTTATTCTACCACTGGAGGGTGACCTCCCTCCATCTCTCTCTCCCTCCATCTCTCTCTCCCTCCATCTCTCTCTCCCTTCATCTCTCTCTCCCTCCATCTCTCTCTCCCTCCATCTCTCTCTCCCTTTCTCTCTCTCTCTCTCTCTCTCTCTCACTCACTCTTTGCAGTCTTACAACTATGTACTTCCCTGTTTCTGCATCTCTTTGCCCCTTCCTCTCTCTCTCTACTAGTTCAAACCCTCCCACCAGATGTTATTTCTGACAGCTCCTCCCTCTTCCTCCTAAACCAATCACATCTTTATTCCTACATCACACAGCAGAGAGAGAGAGAGAGAGAGAGAGATGAAGGGAGAGAGAGATGGAGAGAGAGAGAGATGAAGGGAGAGAGAGATTGAGGGACAGATGGAGGGAGAGAGAGATGGAGGGGGTTGTGAGAGAGAGAGAGATCAGTGAGAAAAAGAGAGGGAGAGAGGCCTCTCATGACACAGAAACACAGTCAAACATACAGGAGAGAAACAGAGTTATTCTACCACTGGAGGGTGACCTCCCTCCATCTCTCTCTCCCTCCATCTCTCTCTCCCTCTATCTCTCTCTCCCTTCATCTCTCTCTCCCTCCATCTCTCTCTCCCTTCATCTCTCTCTCCCTCCATCTCTCTCTCCCTCCATCTCTCTCTCCCTTCATCTCTCTCTCCCTTCATCTCTCTCTCCCTCCATCTCTCTCTCCCTCCATCTCTCTCTCCCTTCATCTCTCTCTCCCTCCATCTCTCTCTCCCTTCATCTCTCTCTCCCTCCATCTCTCTCTCCCTTCATCTCTCTCTCTCTCCATCTCTCTCTCCCTCCATCTGTCCCTCAATCTTTCTCTCCCTCCATCTCTCTCTCCCTCCATCTCTCTCTCCCTTCATCTCTCTCTCCCTCCATCTCTCTCTCCCTCCATCTCTCTGTCCCTCCATCTCTCTCTCCCTTCATCTCTCTCTCCCTCCATCTCTCTCTCCCTCCATCTCTCTCTCCCTCCATCTCTCTCTCCCTCCATCTCTCTCTCCCTTCATCTGTCCCTCCATCTCAGCTCTGTGTGTCTAGTGACAGTGGTACATGCTGATGAGACAGGTACTGAGTTTACTGACAGCACCAGTGGAGGCTGGTGAGGGGAGGACTACTGAAAGTAATGTTTAGAATGTAACGTATCAAACACATAGAAATATATTGGTGCTTTATTGATAAATACACAGAGTCTCATTTCCCATCAAGTGGAGTAAAAAACACAGAATAATCAAAGGTTCCTAAAAGCTACAAACTGTCTCTGTTTGTTCAAGTCAGTGTTACATTCACAGTAGAAACAATCAATGAATGAATGAATGAACCTGCTGAATGTAATGACTGACAAACAAAAGAGCATGAATTAATGCTGTTAAATACAGATCAGTAACAGTAGTAGTCTATGTAGCAGAGTGTTTAATGGTGCAGTACATTATGAGGTGTCTACAGTAGTAGACTATGTAGCAGAGTGTTTAATGGTGCAGTACATTATGAGGTGTCTACAGTAGTAGACTATGTAGCAGAGTGTTTAATGGTGCAGTACATTATGAGGTGTCTACAGTAGTAGACTGTGTAGCACAGTGTTTAATGGTGCAGTACATTATGAGGTGTCTACAGTAGTAGACTATGTAGTAGACTGTTTAATGGTGCAGTACATTATGAGGTGTCTACAGTAGTAGACTATGTAGCAGAGTGTTTAATGGTGCAGTACATTATGAGGTGTCTACAGTAGTAGACTGTGTAGCACAGTGTTTAATGGTGCAGTACATTATGAGGTGTCTACAGTAGTAGACTATGTAGTAGACTGTTTAATGGTGCAGTACATTATGAGGTGTCTACAGTAGTAGACTATGTAGTAGACTGTTTAATGGTGCAGTACATTATGAGGTGTCTACAGTAGTAGACTATGTAGTAGACTGTTTAATGGTGCAGTACATTATGAGGTGTCTACAGTAGTAGACTATGTAGTAGACTGTTTAATGGTGCAGTACATTATGAGGTGTCTACAGTAGTAGACTATGTAGCAGAGTTTTTAATGGTGCAGTACATTATGAGGTGTCTACAGTAGTAGACTATGTAGCAGACTGTTTAATGGTGCAGTACATTATGAGGTGTCTACAGTAGTAGACTATGTAGCAGAGTGTTTAATGGTGCAGTACATTATGAGGTGTCTACAGTAGTAGACTATGTAGCAGAGTGTTTAATGGTGCAGTACATTATGAGGTGTCTACAGTAGTAGACTATGTAGCAGAGTGTTTAATGGTGCAGTACAAACCCTGAACCCCAACACGGCAATAGAACCACCTCCACTTCAAACGCTGCAAATTAGTCCCTAAATCCAGTCTTTGTTTGCAGTTCCAGGGATCGATACATTTAAACTTGGTTTGCAGTGTTGGGGTTCAGGGTTTGGTAAGTTGAATCTTGGTTTACAGTGTTGGGGTTCAGGGTTTGGTAAGTTGAATCTTGGATTGCAGCGTTGGGGTTCAGGGTTTGGTAAGTTAAATCTTGGTTTACAGTGTTGGGGTTCAGGATTTGGTAGACAGCATCATCTGTTCCTATATAAACCATGGTGTCTGTAGCAGGGTCATTCTCATAGTCCTGGTCCCCCTATAGGTAAAACACCATTAGTCCATAATCAGTACCATCAGTAGAGTTATTAGTCCATAATCAGTACCATCAGACAGAGTCATTAGTCCATAATCAGTACCATCAGTAGAGTTATTAGTCCATAATCAGTACCATCAGACAGAGTCATTAGTCCATAATCAGTACCATCAGACAGTAGTTATTAGTCCATAATCAGTACCATCAGTAGAGTCATTAGTCCATAATCAGTACCATCAGTAGAGTTATTAGTCCATAATCAGTACCATCACTAGAGTCATTAGTCCATAATCAGTACCATCAGTAGAGTTATTAGTCCATAATCAGTACGATCAGACAGAGTCATTAGTCCATAATCAGTACCATCAGTAGAGTTATTAGTCCATAATCAGTACCATCAGACAGAGTCATTAGTCCATAATCAGTACCATCAGACAGTAGTTATTAGTCCATAATCAGTACCATCAGTAGAGTCATTAGTCCATAATCAGTACCATCAGACAGTAGTTATTAGTCCATAATCAGTACGATCAGTAGAGTTATTAGTCCATAATCAGTACCATAAGACAGTAGTTATTAGTCCATAATCTGTACCTTCAGTAGAATTATTAGTCCATAATCAGAACCATCAGTAGAGTTATTAGTCCATAATCAGTACCATCAGTAGAGTCATAAGTCCATAATCAGCACCATCAGTAGAGTTATTAGTCCATAATCAGTACCATCAGTAGAGTTATTAGTCCATAATCAGTACCATCAGACAGAGTCATTTGTCCATAATCAGTACCATCAGTAGAGTCATTAGTCCATAATCAGTACCATCAGTAGAGTTATTAGTCCATAATCAGTACCATCAGACAATAGTTATTAGTCCATAATCAGTGCCATCAGTAGAGTTATTAGTCCATAATCAGTACCATCAGACAGTAGTTATTAGTCCATATTCAGTACCATCAGTAGAGTCATTAGTCCATAATCAGTACCATCAGTAGAGTTATTAGTCCATAATCAGTAGCATCAGACAGTGGAGTTATTAGTCCATAATCAGTACCATCAGTAGTTATTAGTCCATAATCAGTATCATCAGTAGAGTTATTAGTACATAATCAGTACCATCAGTAGAGGCATTAGTCCATAATCAGTACCATCAGTAGAGTCATTAGTCCATAATCAGTACCATCAGTATAATTATTAGTCCATAAACAGTACCATCAGATAGTTATTAGTCCATAATCAGTACCATCAGTAGTTATTAGTCCATAATCAGTACTATCAGACAGTAGAGTCATTAGTCTATAATCAGTACCATCAGACAGTAGTCATTAGTCGATAATCAGTATCATCAGTAGAGTTATTAGTCCATAATCAGAAACATCAGACAGTGGAATCATTAGTCCATAATGAGTACCATCAGACAGTAGAGTTATTAGTCCATAATCAGTACCATCAGTAGAGTCATTAGTCCATAATCAGTACCATCAGTAGAGTTATTAGTCCATAATCAGTACCATCAGTAGAGTCATTAGTCCATAATCAGCACCATCAGTAGAGTCATTAGTCCATAATCAGTATCATCTGTAGAGTTATTAGTCCATAATCAGTACCATCAGTAGAGTTATTAGTCCATAATCAATACCATCAGTAGAGTTATTAGTCCATAATCAGTACCATCAGACATTAGTCATTAGTCCATAATCAGTACCATCAGTAGAGTTATTAGTCCATAATCAGTACCATCAGTAGAGTCATTAGTCCATAATCAGCACCATCAGTAGAGTCATTAGTCCATAATCAGTATCATCTGTAGAGTTATTAGTCCATAATCAGTACCATCAGTAGAGTCATTAGTCCATAATCAGTACCATCAGTAGAGTCATTAGTCCATAATCAGTACCATCAGACAGTAGTCATTAGTCCATAATCAGTACCATCAGTAGAGTCATTAGTCCATAATCAGTACCATCAGTAGAGTCATTAGTCCATAATCAGTATCATCTGTAGAGTTATTAGTCCATAATCAGTACCATCAGTAGAGTTATTAGTCCATATACAATACCATCAGTAGAGTTATTAGTCCATAATCAGTACCATCAGACAGTAGTCATTAGTCCATAATCAGAACCATCAGACAGTGCACTTCTGTCTCTAGTCCTTGTTTGGTTAAATATGAACCTTCTATATTCTGTAGTCTTGTTGTATAAATACATTTGATGAATTGGTGCAGGTGATGATCTGAATGGTTTGGTTAAATCTGTTAATCTGTGATCCCAGCAGACACCCCCACGCCCAACCACCCACTCCTAACATTCAACCCCTCACCTCCTCACTGTTTCCTGGGTGGGTGTTTGGTCTGCTAGAGGTCTGTCTGCTGGAGGAAGCCGGCCCTTGGGAACACACAACATCTTAAACAGAATACACACTTGTTATGTTCTGTGTGTGTGTGTGTGTGTGTGTGTGTGTGTGTGCTTGAGTGTGTTTGCCTGAAACATACCTTGCACCTTGTTACATTTCAATCTGTAGACGGTGAACAGGATGACAGTGAACACCAACACAGCCAGACTCACAGACACCATGATCACTACAAACTCTATTGGGATTGATGATGATGATGTGGATGATGAAGGGGAGATAGATGATGGAACAGGGTAAGTGGTGGTCCCTGGGGTGGATGAAGAGGTTGGTGTTGCAGGAGACCTGGCGATCACTGAGGTGAAAACATCATGAATGACATATTATCTTGTCAAATGATAATAAAATAAATACAATATATATTCCATTTAGCATTTAGTTTTCCCCAATGAAACTTAGTCATGTGTACATTTATCATCTTGGTGGCCCTAGCAGGAATCAAACTTACAATTCCGACGTTTCAAACCCACTGTTCAGCACTATAGGTCCTGATATAAAACAACTGAACCACAGAGGAACACAACGACTCCCTATAAACACAATATATTTTTCAACATATTTTCTCAACCCAAAATATATATTTTCAACTTCTTGTGCTCGTAGGTCTGGTCTAAAGACCTTTTTCAAATATCGTTGAAAGCTTTGACCAGGAGGTCAGAGGTCATCACAGTGAACTGTCCTGTACACCACGATGATGACAGGCAGAGAAAAGGAACTGTGAAAAACCTCTTCCTCTTTCGTTGTCCAGATAGATCTCACAGCTCAGTAAAGATCTGGTCCAGAACTGGAAGTGATGCAACAGCCGAACAGCTGTCAACCAGGAAGCTACGTACACATTATCAGCTTAATATGAACATAATGACTTACACAGCTCAGTAAAGATCTGATCCAGAACTGGAAGTGATGCACCAGTCGAACAGCTGTCAACCAGGAAGCTACGTACACATTATCAGCTTAATATGAACATAATGACTTACACAGCTCAGTAAAGATCTGGTCCAGAACTGGAAGTGATACAACAGTCGAACAGCTGTCAACCAGGAAGCTACGTACACATTATCAGCTTAATATGAACATAATGACTTACACAGCTCTGCATATCTCTAACTGGAGCTGGTTGGTTGGTATCTTATACATTATTCTGGTCAGGTGGGTCCTTGTGGAATTATTTCAATCAAACCACATTTGTCACACACTGGAGATATGACTGTAACTTGTGTGTTCAGGTTCAAATGTTAAAGAGAAAGAAGAAGTTTAAACTCACTTATAACACCCAGCTTCACCTGTGTGATCAGTGTAATGTAACGTTGTTCTGTCCTGCTGGTTTCTACTCCACACCAGTAGGTCCCAGTATCATCTTCAGTCAGGTCACTGATGGTCACTGTGTAGAATGTACCTCTGCTGTTGACAGACAGAGAGAATTGCCGAGCTTTTGCAGATGTCTGGTGAGCAGCGACCATGTAAACACAAGTCCTGAAGTCATTGCTTTCCTTGCAGAAATACTTGATGTTGTCCTCATGGTCCTCTGGATAGTTGCATCTGATGGTAGCTTCTCCTCCCAGAAAGGCCGTCTCTGTGACTGACTTCTCACAGCAGTCATCTGTCAACAGGAACACACACCACAACCTTAGTCTAGTACTATAGACTGACTTCTCACAGCAGTCATCTGTCAATAGCAACACACATCACAACCTTAGTCTAGTGCTATAGACTGACTTCTCACATCAGTCATCTGTCAATAGGAACACACATCACAACCTTAGTCTAATACTATAGACTGACTTCTCACATCAGTCATCTGTCAATAGGAACACACATCACAACCTTAGTCTAATACTATAGACTGACATCAGTCATCTGTCAAAAGGAACACACATCACAACCTTAGTCTAATACTATAGACTGACTTCTCACAGCAGTCATCTGTCAATAGGAACACACATCACAACCTTAGTCTAATACTATAGACTGACTTCGTTGACTAGTGGTACTGATCATGTAATAACATTTGTAGCTAAATTAATTTTATAAAGTAAAGTAAAAGTCTCTCACCCTTCTTCACCTCCAGCTCTACCTTGGTATAACTGTCAGGTATAATAGGTTTGTCCACTCCACACCAGTAGGTCCCTTCATCTTGTCTGGTCAGTTGTCTGATGATCACCTTGAAGTAGTTTCCTCTAGTGTTGTCATACAGAGAGAATCTACCACTGTGCTTCCAGGTGTTCCTCAATCCAGTTCTGATTTGATCCTCACAACTCAAACTATACTGCCCCAAGCAGAAATATTTGTCATGACTTCTGTCTTCTGTGGAATATTGACAGGAGATGATGACAGTTCCTCCAGAGTATCCTGTCACTTTGAAGGAGCTCAAACCACCTGCCAATCAGACAAGAGAAAATACCTCTTGGTTTGGTGTTTTGTAAAGTTTTAATTTGTCACGTGGCCGAATACAACAGGTACCACTGTACCACCTTACAGTGAAATGCTTACTTACAAGACCCTAACCAACAATGACATTTTTAAGTACAAAATAGGTATTAGGTAGATAGATAAGAAAATATATAAAATAAAACAGTAAAATGACATTGTAGATAAGAAAAGGGGAAACATTTTGAAAATAACAGTAGCGAGGCTATATAGTCAGTACAGAGTCAACGGGCACCGGTTAGTTGGGCTAATTGAGGTAATATGTACATGTAGGTAGAGTTAAAGTGACTATACAGAGATGATAAACAGAGAGTAGCATATATATACAGGTGGTACCGGTACAGAGTCAATGTGGAGGTTATTTACAGGTGGTACCAGTACAGAGTCAATGTGGAGGCTATATACAGGTGGTACCGGTACCGAGTCAATGTGGAGGCTATATACAGGGGGTACCGGCACAGAGTCAATGTGGAGGCTATATACAGGGGATACCGGTACAGAGTCAATGTGGAGGCTATATACAGGTGGTACCGGTACAGAGTCAATGTGGAGGCTATATACAGGGGATACCGGTACAGAGTCAATGTGGAGGCTATATACAGGTGGTACCAATACAGAGTCAATGTGGAGGCTATATACAGGGGGTACCGGTACAGAGTCAATGTGGAGGATATATATAGGTGGTACCGGTACAGAGTCAATGTGGAGGCTATATACAGGTGGTACCAATACAGAGTCAATGTGGAGGCTATATACAGGGAGTACCAATACAGAGTCAATGTGGAGGCTATATACAGGTGGTACCGGTACAGAGTCAATGTGGAGGCTATATACAGGTGGTACCAGTACAGAGTCAATGTGGAGGCTATATACAGGTGGTACCGGTACAGAGTCAATGTGGAGGCTATATACAGGGTATTACGGTACAGAGTCAATGTGGAGGCTATATACAGGTGGTACCAGTACAGAGTCAATGTGGAGGCTATATACAGGTGGTACCAGTACAGAGTCAATGTGGAGGTTATATACAGGTGGTACCAGTACAGAGTCAATGTGGAGGCTATATACAGGTGGTACCAGTACAGAGTCAATGTGGAGGCTATATACAGGTGGTACCAGTACAGAGTCAATGTGGAGGTTATATACAGGTGGTACCAGTACAGAGTCAATGTGGAGACTATATACAGGTGGTACCAGTACAGAGTCAATGTGGAGGTTATATACAGGTGGTACCAGTACAGAGTCAATGTGGAGGCTATATACAGGGTATTACGGTACAGAGTCAATGTGGAGGCTATATACAGGTGGTACCAGTACAGAGTCAATGTGGAGGCTATATACAGGGGGTACCGGTACAGAGTCAATGTGGAGGCTATATACAGGTGGTACCGGTACAGAGTCAATGTGGAGGCTATATACAGGTGGTACCGGTACAGAGTCAATGTGGAGGCTATATACAGGGGGTACCGGTACAGAGTCAATGTGGAGGTTATATACAGGGGGTACCGGTACAGAGTCAATGTGGAGGCTATATACAGGTGCTACCAGTACAGAGTCAATGTGGAGGCTATATACAGGGGGTACCGGTACAGAGTCAATGTGGAGGCTATATACAGGTGGTACCGGTACAGAGTCAATGTGGAGGCTATATACAGGTGGTACCAGTACAGAGTCAATGTGGAGGCTATATACAGGTGGTACCAGTACAGAGTCAATGTGGAGGCTATATACAGGTGGTACCAGTACAGAGTCAATGTGGAGGCTATATACAGGTGGTACCAGTACAGAGTCAATGTGGAGGCTATATACAGGTGGTACCAGTACAGAGTCAATGTGGAGGCTAAATACAGGGTATTACGGTACAGAGTCAATGTGGAGGCTATATACAGGGGGTACCGGTACAGAGTCAATGTGGAGGCTATATACAGGGTATTACGGTACAGAGTCAATGTGGAGGCTATATACAGGGTATTACGGTACAGTGTCAATGTGGAGGCTATATACAGGGGGTACCGGTACAGAGTCAATGTGGAGGCTAAATACAGGGTATTACGGTACAGAGTCAATGTGGAGGCTATATACAGGGGGTACCGGTACAGAGTCAATGTGGAGGCTAAATACAGGGTATTACGGTACAGAGTCAATGTGGAGGCTATATACAGGGGGTACCGGTACAGAGTCAATGTGGAGGCTATATACAGAGGGTACCGGTACAGAGTCAATGTGGAGGATATATACAAGGGGTACCAGTACAGAGTCAATGTGGAGGCTATATACAGAGGGTACCGGTACAGAGTCAATGTGGAGGCTATATACAGGTGGTACCGGTACAGAGTCAATGTGGAGGCTATATACAGGTGGTACCAGTACAGAGTCAATGTGGAGGCTATATACAGGTGGTACCAGTACAGAGTCAATGTGGAGGCTATATACAGGTGGTACCGGTACAGAGTCAATGTGGAGGCTATATACAGGTGGTACCAGTACAGAGTCAATGTGGAGGCTATATACAGGTGGTACCAGTACAGAGTCAATGTGGAGGCTATATACAGGTGGTACCAGTACAGAGTCAATGTGGAGGTTATATACAGGAGGTACCAGTACAGAGTCAATGTGGAGGATATATATAGGGGGTACCGGTACAGAGTCAATGTGGAGGCTATATACAGGTGGTACCAGTACAGAGTCAATGTGGAGGCTATATACAGGTGGTACCAGTACAGAGTCAATGTGGAGGCTATATACAGGTGGTACCAGTACAGAGTCAATGTGGAGGCTCTATACAGGTGGTACCGGTACAGAGTCAATGTGGAGGCTATATACAGGGGCTACCGGTACAGAGTCAATGTGGAGGCTATATACAGGTGGTACCAGTACAGAGTCAATGTGGAGGCTATATACAGGTGGTACCGGTACAGAGTCAATGTGGAGGCTCTATACAGGTGGTACCGGTACAGAGTCAATGTGGAGGTTATATACAGGGGGTACCGGTACCGAGTCAATGTGGAGACTATATACAGGTGGTACCGGTACAGAGTCAATGTGGAGGCTATATACAGGGGGTACCAGTACAGAGTCAATGTGGAGGGTATATACAGGTGGTACCAGTACAGAGTCAATGTGGAGGCTATATACAGGTGGTACCGGTACAGAGTCAATGTGGAGACTATATACAGGGGGTACCAGTACAGAGTCAATGTGGAGGCTATATACAGGGGGTACCGGTACAGAGTCAATGTGGAGGCTATATACAGGTGGTACCGGTACAGAGTCAATGTGGAGGCTATATACAGGTGGTACCAGTACAGAGTCAATGTGGAGGCTATATACAGGTGGTACCAGTACAGAGTCAATGTGGAGGCTATATACAGGGAGTACCAATACAGAGTCAATGTGGAGGCTATATACAGGTGGTACCGGTACAGAGTCAATGTGGAGGCTATATACAGGTGGTACCAGTACAGAGTCAATGTGGAGGCTATATACAGGTGGTACCGGTACAGAGTCAATGTGGAGGCTATATACAGGGTATTACGGTACAGAGTCAATGTGGAGGCTATATACAGGTGGTACCAGTACAGAGTCAATGTGGAGGCTATATACAGGTGGTACCAGTACAGAGTCAATGTGGAGGTTATATACAGGTGGTACCAGTACAGAGTCAATGTGGAGGCTATATACAGGTGGTACCAGTACAGAGTCAATGTGGAGGCTATATACAGGTGGTACCAGTACAGAGTCAATGTGGAGGTTATATACAGGTGGTACCAGTACAGAGTCAATGTGGAGACTATATACAGGTGGTACCAGTACAGAGTCAATGTGGAGGTTATATACAGGTGGTACCAGTACAGAGTCAATGTGGAGGCTATATACAGGGTATTACGGTACAGAGTCAATGTGGAGGCTATATACAGGTGGTACCAGTACAGAGTCAATGTGGAGGCTATATACAGGGGGTACCGGTACAGAGTCAATGTGGAGGCTATATACAGGTGGTACCGGTACAGAGTCAATGTGGAGGCTATATACAGGTGGTACCGGTACAGAGTCAATGTGGAGGCTATATACAGGGGGTACCGGTACAGAGTCAATGTGGAGGTTATATACAGGGGGTACCGGTACAGAGTCAATGTGGAGGCTATATACAGGTGGTACCAGTACAGAGTCAATGTGGAGGCTATATACAGGGGGTACCGGTACAGAGTCAATGTGGAGGCTATATACAGGTGGTACCGGTACAGAGTCAATGTGGAGGCTATATACAGGTGGTACCAGTACAGAGTCAATGTGGAGGCTATATACAGGTGGTACCAGTACAGAGTCAATGTGGAGGCTATATACAGGTGGTACCAGTACAGAGTCAATGTGGAGGCTATATACAGGTGGTACCAGTACAGAGTCAATGTGGAGGCTATATACAGGTGGTACCAGTACAGAGTCAATGTGGAGGCTAAATACAGGGTATTACGGTACAGAGTCAATGTGGAGGCTATATACAGGGTATTACAGTACAGAGTCAATGTGGAGGCTATATACAGGGTATTACGGTACAGTGTCAATGTGGAGGCTATATACAGGGGGTACCGGTACAGAGTCAATGTGGAGGCTAAATACAGGGTATTACGGTACAGTGTCAATGTGGAGGCTATATACAGGGGGTACCGGTACAGAGTCAATGTGGAGGCTAAATACAGGGTATTACGGTACAGAGTCAATGTGGAGGCTATATACAGGGGGTACCGGTACAGAGTCAATGTGGAGGCTAAATACAGGGTATTACGGTACAGAGTCAATGTGGAGGTTATATACAGGTGGTACCAGTACAGAGTCAATGTGGAGACTATATACAGGTGGTACCAGTACAGAGTCAATGTGGAGGTTATATACAGGTGGTACCAGTACAGAGTCAATGTGGAGGCTATATACAGGGTATTACGGTACAGAGTCAATGTGGAGGCTATATACAGGTGGTACCAGTACAGAGTCAATGTGGAGGCTATATACAGGGGGTACCGGTACAGAGTCAATGTGGAGGCTATATACAGGTGGTACCGGTACAGAGTCAATGTGGAGGCTATATACAGGTGGTACCGGTACAGAGTCAATGTGGAGGCTATATACAGGGGGTACCGGTACAGAGTCAATGTGGAGGCTATATACAGGGGGTACCGGTACAGAGTCAATGTGGAGGCTATATACAGGTGGTACCAGTACAGAGTCAATGTGGAGGCTATATACAGGGGGTACCGGTACAGAGTCAATGTGGAGGCTATATACAGGTGGTACCGGTACAGAGTCAATGTGGAGGCTATATACAGGTGGTACCAGTACAGAGTCAATGTGGAGGCTATATACAGGTGGTACCAGTACAGAGTCAATGTGGAGGCTATATACAGGTGGTACCAGTACAGAGTCAATGTGGAGGCTATATACAGGTGGTACCAGTACAGAGTCAATGTGGAGGCTATATACAGGTGGTACCAGTACAGAGTCAATGTGGAGGCTAAATACAGGGTATTACGGTACAGAGTCAATGTGGAGGCTATATACAGGGTATTACGGTACAGAGTCAATGTGGAGGCTATATACAGGGTATTACGGTACAGTGTCAATGTGGAGGCTATATACAGGGGGTACCGGTACAGAGTCAATGTGGAGGCTAAATACAGGGTATTACGGTACAGAGTCAATGTGGAGGCTATATACAGGGGGTACCGGTACAGAGTCAATGTGGAGGCTATATACAGGGTATTACGGTACAGAGTCAATGTGGAGGCTATATACAGGGGGTACCGGTACAGAGTCAATGTGGAGGCTATATACAGAGGGTACCGGTACAGAGTCAATGTGGAGGATATATACAAGGGGTACCAGTACAGAGTCAATGTGGAGGCTATATACAGAGGGTACCGGTACAGAGTCAATGTGGAGGCTATATACAGGTGGTACCGGTACAGAGTCAATGTGGAGGCTATATACAGGTGGTACCTGTACAGAGTCAATGTGGAGGCTATATACAGGTGGTACCAGTACAGAGTCAATGTGGAGGCTATATACAGGTGGTACCGGTACAGAGTCAATGTGGAGGCTATATACAGGTGGTACCAGTACAGAGTCAATGTGGAGGCTATATACAGGTGGTACCAGTACAGAGTCAATGTGGAGGCTATATACAGGTGGTACCAGTACAGAGTCAATGTGGAGGTTATATACAGGAGGTACCAGTACAGAGTCAATGTGGAGGATATATATAGGGGGTACCGGTACAGAGTCAATGTGGAGGCTATATACAGGTGGTACCAGTACAGAGTCAATGTGGAGGCTATATACAGGTGGTACCAGTACAGAGTCAATGTGGAGGCTATATACAGGTGGTACCAGTACAGAGTCAATGTGGAGGCTCTATACAGGTGGTACCGGTACAGAGTCAATGTGGAGGCTATATACAGGGGCTACCGGTACAGAGTCAATGTGGAGGCTATATACAGGTGGTACCAGTACAGAGTCAATGTGGAGGCTATATACAGGTGGTACCGGTACAGAGTCAATGTGGAGGCTCTATACAGGTGGTACCGGTACAGAGTCAATGTGGAGGTTATATACAGGGGGTACCGGTACCGAGTCAATGTGGAGACTATATACAGGTGGTACCGGTACAGAGTCAATGTGGAGGCTATATACAGGGGGTACCAGTACAGAGTCAATGTGGAGGGTATATACAGGTGGTACCAGTACAGAGTCAATGTGGAGGCTATATACAGGTGGTACCGGTACAGAGTCAATGTGGAGACTATATACAGGGGGTACCAGTACAGAGTCAATGTGGAGGCTATATACAGGGGTACCAGTACAGAGTCAATGTGGAGGGTATATACAGGTGGTACCAGTACAGAGTCAATGTGGAGGCTATATACAGGTGGTACCAGTACAGAGTCAATGTGGAGGCTATATACAGGGGGTACCAGTACAGAGTCAATGTGGAGGGTATATACAGGTGGTACCAGTACAGAGTCAATGTGGAGGCTATATACAGGTGGTACCAGTACAGAGTCAATGTGGAGGCTATATACAGGGGGTACCGGTACAGAGTCAATGTGGAGGGGCACCTGTTAGTTGGGCTAATTGAGGTAATATGTCCATGTAGGTAGAGTTAAAGTGACACTAACAGTTAGGATTCCTACACCAGTGGCATCCTCAGTTTAAACACACACATACACACACATACACATGCACACACACAAACGCACGCACGCACACACACACACACACATACATACACACACACACACACACCGTAGTGTTTCCTGATCTGTAGTAGCAGCCTTAATAAGAAACCTAACTGGATGTTATTACATTGTTATAGAGAGTTATAACAAGCTTATTACCTGTCATGAAGGAGAGGAGGATGACTATCAGCAGGATCCTCATCTTGTTGTGTTCTCTCCAGGTTGGTCCAGGTGTCTATAGGTCCTGATATAATGTTGTGTTCTCTCCAGGTGTCTATAGGTCCTGATATAATGTTGTGTTCTCTCCAGGTTGGTCCAGGTGTCTATAGGTCCTGATATAATGTTGTGTTCTCTCCAGGTGTCTATAGGTCCTGATATAATGTTGTGTTCTCTCCAGGTGTCTATAGGTCCTGATATAATGTTGTGTTCTCTCCAGGTGTCTATAGGTCCTGATATAATGTTGTGTTCTCTCCAGGTTGGTCCAGGTGCCTATAGGTCCTGATATAATGTTGTGTTCTCTCCAGGTGTCTATAGGTCCTGATATAATGCTGTGTTCTCTCCAGGTTGGTCCAGGTGTCTATAGGTCCTGATATAATGTTGCGTGTTCAAGTCTGCAACTCTCTCTGTTCTCTCTCTACTCATAAGAACTTAAATACTATCTTAATGTACTTTATGTACTCTCTCTTTCTCGGCCCCTCCCTCTCTCTCTCTCTCAGCCCCTCCCTCTCTCTCTCTCTCAGCCCCTCCCTCTCTCTCTCTCAGCCCCTCTCTCTCTCTCTCTCAGCCCCTCTCTCTCTCTCTCTCAGCCCCTCCCTCTCTCTCTCTCAGCCCCTCTCTCTCTCTCTCAGCCCCTCCCTCTCTCTCTCTCAGCCCCTCTCTCTCTCTCTCTCAGCCCCTCTCTCTCTCTCTCTCAGCCCCTCTCTCTCTCTCTCAGCCCCTCCCTCTCGCTCTCTCAGCCCCTCTCTCTCTCTCTCAGCCCCTCCCTCTCTCTCTCTCAGCCCCTCTCTCTCTCTCTCAGCCCCTCCCTCTCTCTCACTCACTCTTTACGTTCGTACAACTATGTACTTCCCTATTTCTGCATCTCTCTCTCTCACTCACTCTTTGCTGTCTTACAACTATGTAGTTCCCTATTTCTGCATCTCTCTCTCTACTAGTTCAAACCCTCCTACCACATGTTATTTCTGACAGCCCCTCCTTCTTCCTCCTAAACCAATCACATCTGTTCCTACATCACACAGTAGATTGAGAGATGGAGGGTGAGAGAAAGAGAGAGAGAGATCAGTGAGAAAAAAGCATGAGAGAGAGGCCTCTTTGGATCAGAGCACAGAAACAAATTCATACACACTCATGCAGAGAAACAGAGTTATTCTACCACTGGAGACTGTCTACAGAGAGAAACAGAGTTATTCTGTCTACAGAGAGAAACATAGTTATTCTGTCTACAGAGGAGAGAAACAGAGTTATTCTGTCTACAGAGGAGAGAAACAGAGTTATTCTGTCTACAGAGGAGAGAAACAGAGTTATTCTGTCTACAGAGGAGAGAAACAGAGTTATTCTACCACTGGAGACTGTCTACAGAGGAGAGAAACAGAGTTATTCTGTCTACAGAGGAGAAAAACAGAGTGATTCTACCACTGGAGACTGTCTACAGAGAGAAACAGAGTTATTCTGTCTACAGAGGAGAGAAACAGAGTTATTCTGTCTACAGAGGAGAGAAACAGAGTTATTCTGTCTACAGAGAGAAACAGAGTTATTCTGTCTACAGAGAGAAACAGAGTTATTCTGTCTACAGAGGAGAAAAACATAATTATTCTACCTCTGGAGACTGTCTACAGAGAGAAACAGAGTTATTCTGTCTACAGAGGAGAGAAATAGAGTTATTCTGTCTACAGAGGAGAGAAACAGAGTTATTCTGTCTACACAGGAGAGAAACAGAGTTATTCTGTCTACAGAGGAGAGAAACAGAGTTATTCTGTCTACACAGGAGAGAAACAGAGTTATTCTGTCTACAGAGGAGAGAAACAGAGTTATTCTGTCTACACAGGAGAGAAACAGAGTTATTCTGTCTACAGAGGAGAGAAACAGAGTTATTCTGTCTACAGAGGAGAGAAACAGAGTTATTCTGTCTACACAGGAGAGAAACAGAGTTATTCTGTCTACAGAGGAGAGAAACAGAGTTATTCTGTCTACACAGGAGAGAAACAGAGTTATTCTGTCTACAGAGGAGAGAAACAGAGTTATTCTGTCTACAGAGGAGAGAAACATAGTTATTCTGTCTACAGAGGAGAGAAACAGAGTTATTCTGTCTACAGAGGAGAGAAACAGAGTTATTCTGTCTACAGAGGAGAGAAACAGAGTTATTCTGTCTACAGAGGAGAGAAACAGAGTTATTCTGTCTACAGAGGAGAGAAACAGAGTTATTCTGTCTACAGAGGAGAGAAACAGAGTTATTCTGTCTACAGAGGAGAGAAACAGAGTTATTCTGTCTACACAGGAGAGAAACAGAGTTATTCTGTCTACACAGGAGAGAAACAGAGTTATTCTGTCTACAGAGGAGAGAAACAGAGTTATTCTGTCTACAGAGGAGAGAAACAGAGTTATTATACCACTGGAGGGCTCTCTCCTTCCATCTATACATCTCTCTCAATTTCAGTTTCAATTTAAGGGCTTCATTGAAATGGGAAAGGAATGTTAACGTTGTCAAAGCAAGTGAAGTAGATAATAAAGAAAAGTGAAATGAACAATAATAATTAACAGTAAACATTACAGACATTTAAAATGTCATATTATCCAGGCTGCATCACAACCGGCCGTTATGGGGAGTCCCATTGGCCCAGTCGTCTGGGTTTGGCCGGCGTAGGCCGTTATGGGGAGTCCCATTGGCCCAGTCGTCTGGGTTTGGCCGGCGTAGGCCGTTATGGGGAGTCCCATTGGCCCAGTCGTCTGGGTTTGGCCGGCGTAGGCCGTTATGGGGAGTCCCATTGGCCCAGTCGTCTGGGTTTGGCCGGCGTAGGCCGTTATGGGGAGTCCCATTGGCCCAGTCGTCTGGGTTTGGCCGGCGTAGGCCGTTATGGGGAGTCCCATTGGCCCAGTCGTCTGGGTTTGGCCGGTGTAGGCCGTTATGGGGAGTCCCATTGGCCCAGTCGTCTGGGTTTGGCCGGCGTAGGCCGTTATGGGGAGTCCCATTGGCCCAGTCGTCTGGGTTTGGCCGGCGTAGGCCGTTATGGGGAGTCCCATTGGCCCAGTCGTCTGGGTTTGGCCGGCGTAGGCCGTTATGGGGAGTCCCATTGGCCCAGTCGTCTGGGTTTGGCCGGCGTAGGCCGTTATGGGGAGTCCCATTGGCCCAGTCGTCTGGGTTTGGCCGGCGTAGGCCGTTATGGGGAGTCCCATTGGCCCAGTCGTCTGGGTTTGGCCGGTGTAGGCCGTTATGGGGAGTCCCATTGGCCCAGTCGTCTGGGTTTGGCCGGCGTAGGCCGTTATGGGGAGTCCCATTGGCCCAGTCGTCTGGGTTTGGCCGGCGTAGGCCGTTATGGGGAGTCCCATTGGCCCAGTCGTCTGGGTTTGGCCGGTGTAGGCCGTTATGGGGAGTCCCATTGGCCCAGTCGTCTGGGTTTGGCCGGCGTAGGCCGTTATGGGGAGTCCCATTGGCCCAGTCGTCTGGGTTTGGCCGGCGTAGGCCGTTATGGGGAGTCCCATTGGCCCAGTCGTCTGGGTTTGGCCGGCGTAGGCCGTTATGGGGAGTCCCATTGGCCCAGTCGTCTGGGTTTGGCCGGTGTAGGCCGTTATGGGGAGTCCCATTGGCCCAGTCGTCTGGGTTTGGCCGGCGTAGGCCGTTATGGGGAGTCCCATTGGCCCAGTCGTCTGGGTTTGGCCGGCGTAGGCCGTTATGGGGAGTCCCATTGGCCCAGTCGTCTGGGTTTGGCCGGCGTAGGCCGTTATGGGGAGTCCCATTGGCCCAGTCGTCTGGGTTTGGCCGGCGTAGGCCGTTATGGGGAGTCCCATTGGCCCAGTCGTCTGGGTTTGGCCGGCGTAGGCCGTTATGGGGAGTCCCATTGGCCCAGTCGTCTGGGTTTGGCCGGCGTAGGCCGTTATGGGGAGTCCCATTGGCCCAGTCGTCTGGGTTTGGCCGGCGTAGGCCGTTATGGGGAGTCCCATTGGCCCAGTCGTCTGGGTTTGGCCGGCGTAGGCCGTTATGGGGAGTCCCATTGGCCCAGTCGTCTGGGTTTGGCCGGCGTAGGCCGTTATGGGGAGTCCCATTGGCCCAGTCGTCTGGGTTTGGCCGGCGTAGGCCGTTATGGGGAGTCCCATTGGCCCAGTCGTCTGGGTTTGGCCGGTGTAGGCCGTTATGGGGAGTCCCATTGGCCCAGTCGTCTGGGTTTGGCCGGCGTAGGCCGTTATGGGGAGTCCCATTGGCCCAGTCGTCTGGGTTTGGCCGGCGTAGGCCGTTATGGGGAGTCCCATTGGCCCAGTCGTCTGGGTTTGGCCGGTGTAGGCCGTTATGGGGAGTCCCATTGGCCCAGTCGTCTGGGTTTGGCCGGTGTAGGCCGTCATGGTAAAAAATGTTTTCTTAACTGACTTGCCTCGTGAAGGTAAAAATTAAAAAATATATTAAAAAAGATGTCCAGTGTTGTAATAATGGGCAAATAGTTAAAGTACAAAAGGGAAAATAAATCAACATAAATATGTTTTGTATTTACAATGGTGTTTGTTCTTCACTGGTTGACCTTTTCTCGTGGCAACAGGTCACACATCTTGCTGCTGTAAAGGAACACTGTGGTATTTCACCCAGTAGATATGGGAGTTTATCAAAATTTGATTTATTTTCTAATTCTTTGTGGGTCTGTGTAATCTGAGGGAAATATGTGTCTCTAATATGGTCATACATTTGGCAGGAGGTTAGGAAGTGCAGCTCAGTTTCCACCTCATTTTGTGGGCAGTGAGCACATATCCTGTGTTCTCTTTAGAGCCAGGTCTGCTTTCGGCGGTCTCTCTCTCTCTCTCTCTCTCTCTCTCTCTCTCTCTCTCTCTCTCTCTCTCTCTCTCTCTCTCTCTCTCTCTCTCTCTCTCTCTCTCTCTTTCTCTCTCTCTCTCTCACTCACTGCTGGGTGAAAATGGTTCAAACCAGCCGGAGGTTAGACTTCTGAACCACAAGAGAACTCAGCTAGCTGTGGTTGTGTACCAGAGAGCACCCTATTCCCTACGTAGTGCACTACTTTTGATCAGGCCCCAAAGGGCTCTAGTGCCTATCTATACAGGGAGTATGGTGCCATTTGGGATGCGACTCCATTGGGAAACTGTCAACTTCCCTGTTCTAAAGTTCCCCATTACGACCCTGTTTGTTTTGTTTTCATAGAGGCAGCACAGATAATGAAGATGTTGACAACGTGGTTATCAGTTCATCCATTTATTTAATATATACAGTGTTTTCAGAAAGTATTTGGACCCCTTGACGTTTTCCTCATTTTGTTACGTTACAGCATTATTCTAAAGTTGATCAAATACATTTTTCCTCATCAATCTACAAGAAATATCCTATAATTGTCAGACATCAGTTTTGATGGAGCGTAAATTGTCTGACTGCAGGAAAGTCCACCAGAGCTGTTGCCATAGAATTTAACGTTCATTTCTCTTCTATAAGCCGCCGACAACGTCATTTTAGAGGTTTTGGCCCCAGACCAATATAACCACACCAGCCCAGGACCTCCAACCTGCCTCACTACCACAGACCAATATAACCACACCAGCCCAGGACCTCCAACCTGCCTCACTACCACAGACCAGTGTAACCACACCAGCCCAGGACCTCCAACCTGCCTCACTAACACAGACCAGTGTAACCACACCAGCCCAGGACCTCTAACCTGCCTCACTACCACAGACCAGTGTAACCACACCAGCCCAGGACCTCCAACCTGCCTCACTACCACAGACCAGTGTAACCACACCAGCCCAGGACCTCCAACCTGCCTCACTACCACAGACCAGTGTAACCACACCAGCCCAGGACCTCCAACCTGCCTCACTACCACAGACCAGTGTAACCACACCAGCCCAGGACCTCCACATCCGGCTTCACCACCACAGACCAGTGTAACCACACCAGCCCAGGACCTCCACATCCGGCTTCACCACCACAGACCAGCGTAACCACACCAGCCCAGGACCTCCAACCTGCCTCACTACCACAGACCAGTGTAACCACACCAGCCCAGGTCCTCCACATCTAGCATCACTACCACAGACCAGTGTAACCACACCAGCCCAGGACCTCCAACCTGCCTCAAAACCACAGACCAGTGTAACCACACCAGCCTAGGTCCTCCACATCTTGCTTCACCACCACAGACCAGTTCTCTCTCCTCCGTCCTCTCTCCTCCGTCCTCTCTCCACCGTCCTCTCTCCTCCGTTCTCTCTCCTCCGTCCTCTCTCCTCCGTTCTCTCTCCTCCGTCCTCTCTCTTCCGTCCTCTCTCCTCCGTTCTCTCTCCTCCGTCCTCTCTCTTCCGTCCTCTCACCTCCGTCCTCTCTCCTCCGTCCTCTCTCCTCCGTTCTCTCTCCTCCGTCCTCTCTCCTCCGTTCTCTCTCCTCCGTCCTCTCTCCACCGTCCTCTCTCCTCCGTCCTCTCTCCTCCGTCCTCTCTCCTCCGTCCTCTCTCCACCGTCCTCTCTCCTCCGTCCTCTCTCCTCCGTCCTCTCTCCTCCGTCCTCTCTCCTCCGTCCTCTCTCCTCCGTCCTCTCTCCTCCGTTCTCTCTCCTCCGTCCTCTCTCCTCCGTCCTCTTTCCTCCGTCCTCTCTCCTCCGTCCTCTCTCCTCCGTTCTCTCTCCTCCGTCCTCTCTCCTCCGTCCTCTCTCCTCCGTCCTCTTTCCTCCATTCTCTCTCCTCCGTTCTCTCTCCTCCGTCCTCTCTCCTCCATCCTCTCTCCTCCGTCCTCTCTCCTCCGTCCTCTCTCCTCCGTTCTCTCTCCACCGTCCTCTCTCCTCTTTCCTGTCTCATCCAAAACTGATGGAGGAGAGAGGACGGAGGAGAAAGGAGAGAGGACGGAGGAGAAAGGAGAGAGGACGGAGGAGAAAGGAGAGAGGACGGAGGAGAAATGACGCAGAAGTAGAGCAAATCTAACTGAGAAAGGGCCTGGGTCTTTAAGTGTCTGTATGTCTCTTGTGATTGGTTGCCAGTGAGTGTATGTCTCTTGTGAATGGTTACCAGTGTATGTATGTCTCTTGTGATTGGTTGCCAGTGTATGTATGTCTCTTGTGATTGGTTGCCAGTGAGTGTATGTCTCTTGTGATTGGTTGCCAGTGTATGTATGTCTCTTGTGATTGGTTGCCAGTGACTCAGGTGTCTCTGGGTTTGCTGACTGTGGACTAGATGGGAGGATTCTCAGAGGAGCAGTGTGGATGATTGACAGTAGAGTAGGTGGGGATTTGACAGTTCACAGTAGCATAGTCACATGATGAAGTGCCCTCTTTAGCGGTGGTGACTCTGGCTTCATTGGGGCAGCTGGGAGTCTTGTGGAAGGTGACGCTGGCGTAGTGGGGAAAGTCAAAGTGGCTTGTGGGTAAGTTGGCGGTGGCGTAGATGGTGGAGTCTGACTGTAGGGGGCGCTCCATTATCTCCTCATAGTCACCATCACCATGACAACCCTGGAGAGGAGGAGGAGAGAATAGTATGACACTCACAAACACACTCAACACAACACATAACACACTCAACACAACACATAACACGCTCAACACAACACATAACACACTCAACACAACACATAACACACTCAACACAACACATAACACACTCAACACAACACATAACACACTCAACACAACAAATAACACACTCAACACAACACATAACACAACACATAAAACGCTCAACACAACACATAACACACTCAACACAACACATAACACGCTCAACACAACACATAACACACTCAACACAACACATAACACACTCAACACAACACATAACACGCTTAACACAACACATAACACGCTCAACACAACACATAACACGCTCAACACAACAAATAACACACTCAACACAACACATAACACACTCAACACAACACATAACACACTCAACACAACACATAACACGCTCAACACAACACATAACACAACACATAACACGCTCAACACAACACATAACACACTCAACACAACACATAACACGCTCAACACAACACATAACACGCTCAACACAACACATAACACGCTCAACACAACACATAACACGCTCAACACAACACATAACACGCTCAACACAACACATAACACGCTCAACACAACACATAACACGCTCAACACAACACATAACACGCTCAACACAACACATAACACGCTCAACACAACACATAACACGCTCAACACAACACATAACACACTCAACACAACACATAACACACTCAACACAACACATAACACGCTCAACACAACACATAACACACTCAACACAACACATAACACGCTTAACACAACACATAACACGCTCAACACAACACATAACACGCTCAACACAACACATAACACACTCAACACAACACATAACACGCTCAACACAACACATAACACACTCAACACAACACATAACACGCTCAACACAACACATAACACGCTCAACACAACACATAACACACTCAACACAACACATAACACGCTCAACACAACACATAACACACTCAACACAACACATAACACACTCAACACAACACATAACACACTCAATGACATCACTCAATCACAAAAACTAACAACT
>NC_092159.1:4692552-4785052 GCF_045791955.1 Oncorhynchus clarkii lewisi | reverse complement strand
TCACATAGAGAGGGAGAGAGAGGTAGAGTCACATAGAGAGAGAGAGAGAGAAAGGTAGAGTCACATGACGAGAGAGAGGGAGAGAGAGAGAGAGAGAGAGATAGATAGAGAGAGAGAGAAAAAGAGAAAGAGAGAGAGATAGAGATAGAGAGAGAGAAAGAGAGAGAGAGAGCGAGTGCATGATACATATTGTTGTGACTTTCCTCTCTAGGCAGACATATGTAATGAAGGTTTCTTTTGTTGCTGTTGAGATGCTTTAGTTCTCGATTAGCAACATTCTCGATTAGCAACATTCTCGATTAGCAACATCTTTCTCAATCTCTCTATCACCCCCCTCCATCTCTCTTGAACACCTGACTGCTTATTGATACTGAGACAGATATAGAAACACAGACATTACAGAGGAAGTTACAGTGTTCTGGTCCAGTGTCTTTTCACTACAAACACACAGACATTACAGAGGAAGTTACTGTGTTCCACTACAAACACACAGACATTACAGAGGAAGTTACTGTGTTCCACTACAAACACACAGACATTACAGAGGAAGTTACTGTGTTCCACTACAAACACACAGACATTACAGAGGAAGTTACTGTGTTCCACTACAAACACACAGACATTACAGAGGAAGTTACTGTGTTCCACTACAAACACCCAGCCTCCACTAACACACTGACTAACATACTGTAGTTATATCTAATATACTGATATAATATAATGCTATATGTTATTTACATGGTCAGACAGTATGTAACATTGTTACTGCAGGTGTACAGCGTGGGAAGCAGAGAAGACTGTTTGGGAAAAAGGAGGGTGGAATGTTTGGAATGAACGGTATCAAACACATAAAACATGTGAATGATATTAAAAATGTCATTTAATTTTTTTATATATATATATATATATATATATATATATATATATATATATATATATCCTTTATTTAACCGGGTAGGCTAGTTGAGAACAAGTCCTCATTTACAGCTGCGACCTGGCCAAGATAAAGCAAAGCAGTGCGACACAAACAACAACACAGAGTTACACATGGAGTAAACAAACATACAGTCAATAACACAATAGAAAAAGTCTATATACATTGTGTACAAATGAGGTAAGATAACGGAGGTAAGGCAACAAAAATAATAACAGTTTAGCAATTAAACACTGGAATGGTAGATGTGCAGAAGATGAATGTGCAAGTAGAAATACTGGGGTGAAAAGGAACAACAAACAAAAAAATTACAGAATGGGGATGAGGTAGTTGGATGGGCTATTTACAGATGGGCTATGTACAGGTGCAATTATCTGTAAGCTGCTCTGACAGCTGGTGCTTAAAGTTAGTGAGGGTGATATGAGTCTCCAGCTTCAGTGATTTTTGCAATTCGTTCCAGTCATTGGCAGCAGAGAACTGGAAGGAAAGGCGGCCAAATGAGGAGTTGGCTTTGGGGGTGACCAGTGAGATATGCTCGCTGGAGCGCGTGCTACGGGTGGGTGCTGCTTCAGTGACCAGTGAGCTGAGATAAGGCAGGACTTTACTTAGCAAAGACGTATAGATGACTTGGAGCCAGTGAGTTTGGCGATGAATATGAAGCGAGGGCCAGCCAACGAGAGCATACAGGTCGCAATGATGGGTAGAATATGGGACTTTGGTGACAAAACGGATGGCACTGTCATAGACTGCATCCAATTTGCTGAGTAGAGTGTTGGAGGCTATTTTGTAAATGACATTGCCGAAGTCGAGGATCGGTAGGATGGTCAGTTTTACGAGGGTATGTTTGGCAGCATGAGTGAAGGAGGCTTTATTGTGAAATAGGAAGCTGATTCTAGATTTAATTTTAGATTGTAAATGCTTAATGTGAGTCTGGAAGGAGAGTTTACAGTCTAACCAGACACCTAGGTATTTGTAGTTGTCCACATATTCTAAGTCAGAACCGTCCAGAGTAGTGATGCTAGATGAGCGGGCAGGTGCAGGCAGCGATCGGTTGAAGAGCATGCATTTAGTTTTACTTGCATTTAAGAACAGTTGGAGGCCACGGAAGGAGAGTTGTATGGCATTGAAGCTCGTCTGGAGGTTAGTTAACACAGCGTCCAAAGAAGGGCCAGAAACATACAGAATGGTTTCACCTGCTAAGAGGTGGATCAGAGAATCACCAGCAGCAAGAGCGACATCATTGATGTATACAGAGAAAAGAGTCGGCCCGAGAATCGAACCCTGTGGTACCCCCATAGAGACTGCCAGCGGTCTGGACAACAGGCCCTCTGATTTGACACACTGAACTCTGAGAAGTAGTTAGTGAACCAGGCCCCAGTCATTTGAGAAACCAAGGCTGTTGAGTATGCCAATAAGAATGTGATGATTGACAGGGTCGAAAGCCTTGGCCGGGTCGATGAATACAGCTGCACAGTATTGTCTCTTATCGATGGCGGTTATGATATCGTTTAGGACCTTGAGCGTGGCTGAGGTCCATCCATGACCAGCTCAGAAACCAGATTGCATAGCAAGGAAGGTAAGGTGGGAAATCGAAATGGTCGGTGACCTGTTTGTAAACTTGGCGTTCGAATACCTTGGAAAGACAGGGTAAGATAGATATAGGTCTGTAGCAGTTTGGGTCTAGAGTGTCTCCCCCTTTGAAGAGGGGGACGACCGAGGCAGCTTTCCAATCTCTGGTGATCTCAGACGATACGAAAGAGAGGTTGAACAGGCCAGTAAATTGCAAAGATTTCGGCGGATAATTTTAGAAAGAGAGGATCCAGATTGTCTAGCCCGGCTGATTTGTAGGGGTCCAGGTCATGCAATTATCATTTAAATTAAACTACTTTTATCAAATAGATGACTGCAACTTGTGTGTTTAGAGTCACATGTTAAAGAGAAAGAAGAAGTTTATACTCACTTATAACAAGCAGATTCACCTGTGTGATCAGTGTAATGTAACGTTGTTCTGTCCTGCTGGTTTCTACTCCACACCAGTAGGTCCCAGTATCATCTTCAGTCAGGTCACTGATGGTCACTGTGGAGAATCTCTCTGTTCTGTTGTCAGACAGAGAGAATCGACCAGCTTCTGCAGTTGTCTGGTGAGCAGCGACCATGTAAACACAAGTCTTGAAGTCATTGCTTTCCTTGCAGAAATACTTGATGTTGTCCTCATGGTCCTCTGGATAGTTACATCTGATGGTAGCTTCTCCTCCCAGAAAGGCCGTCTCTGTGACTGACTTCTCACAGCAGTCACCTGTCAATAGGAACACACACCACAACCTTAGTCTAGTACTATAGACTGACTTCTCACAGCAGTCATCTGTCAATAGGAACACACACCACAACCTTAGTCTAATACTATAGACTGACTTCTCATAGCAGTCATCTGTCAATAGGAACACACATCACAACCTTAGTCTAATACTATAGACTGACTTCTCACATCAGTCATCTGTCAACAGGAACACACATCACAACCTTAGTCTAATACCATAGACTGACTTCTCACAGCAGTCATCTGTCAACAGGAACACACATCACAACCTTAGTCTAGTACTATAGACTGACTTCTCACAGTAGTCATCTGTCAATAGGAACACACATCACAACCTTAGTCTAGTACTATAGACTGACTTCATTGACTAGTGGTACTGATCATGTAATAACATTTGTAGCTAAATTCATTTTATAAAGTTAAAGTAAGTCCCTCACCCTTCTTCACCTCCAGCTCTACCTTGGTATAACTGTCAGGTGCAGTAGGTATGTCCACTCCACACCAGTAGGTCCCTTCATCTTGTCTGGTCAGTTGTCTGATCATCACCTTGAAGTCGTTTCCTCTAGTGTTGTCATACAGAGAGAATCTACCACTGTGCCGCCAGGTGTTCCTCAATCCAGTTCTGATTTGATCCTCACATCTCACACTATAACTATACTGCCTCACGCAGAAATATTTCTCATTACTTCTGTCTTCTGTGGAATAATGACAGGAGATGATGACAGTTCCTCCAGAGTATCCTGTCACTTTGAAGGAGCTCAAACAACCTGTCAATCAGACAAGAGAAAATATATTATCTGTAGTAGCAGCCTTTATAAGAAACCTAACAGGATGTTATTACATTGTTATAGAGAGTTATAACAAGCTTATTACCTGTCATGAAGGAGAGGAGGATGACTATCAGCAGGATCCTCATCTTGTTGTGTTCTCTCCAGGTTGGTCCAGGTGTCTATAGGTCCTGATATAATGTTGTGTTCTCTCCAGGTTGGTCCAGGTGTCTATAGGTTCTGATATAATATTGTGTGTCCAAGTCTGTAACTTTCTCTGTTCTCTCTCTACTTATAGGAACTTAAATACAAACTTAATGTACTTTATGTTCTCTCTCAGCCCCTCCCTCTCTCTCTCTCTCAGCCCCTCTCTCTCTCTCTCAGCCCCTCCCTCTCTCTCACTCACTCTTTGCAGTCTTACAACTATGTACTTCCCTATTTCTGCATCTCTCTCTCTCTACTAGTTCAAACCCTCCCACCAGATGTTATTTCTGACAGCCCCTCCCTCTTCCTCCTTAACCAATCACATCTTTGTTCCTACATCGCACAGTAGAGAGAGAGAGAAAATGAGATCAGTGAGAGACTCCTCTATGGATCATAGCACAGAAACACATTCATACATTCATGCAGACTGGAGGCTGTCGACACAGGAGAGAAACAGAGTTGTTCTACCACTGGAGGGTGACCTCCCTTCATCTCTCTCTCCCTTCATCTCTCTCTCCCTCCATATCTCTCTCCCTTCATCTCTCTCTCCCTTCATCTCTCTCTCCCTCCATATCTCTCTCCCTTCATCTCTCTCTCCCTTCATCTCTCTCTCCCTTCATCTCTCTCTCCCTTCATCTGTCCCTCCATCTCTTTCTCCCTCCATCTCTCTCCCTTCATCTCTCTCTCCCTTCATCTCTCTCTCCCTTCATCTGTCCCTCCATCTCTCTCTCCCTCCATATCTCTCTCCCTTCATCTCTCTCTCCCTTCATCTCTCTCCCTTCATCTGTCCCTCCATCTCTCTCCCTCCATCTCTCTCTCCCTCCATCTCTCTCTCCCTTCATCTCTCTCTCCCTCCATATCTCTCTCCCTCCATCTCTCTCTCCCTCCATCTCTTTCTCCCTTCATCTCTCTCTCCCTCCATCTCTCTGTCCCTCCATCTCTCTCTCCCTCCATCTCTTTCTCCCTTCATCTCTCTCTCCCTCCATCTCTCTGTCCCTCCATCTCTCTCTCCCTCCATATCTCTCTCCCTCCATATCTCTCTCCCTCCATATCAATCTCCCTTCATCTCTCTCTCCCTCCATCTCTCTCTCCCTCCATCTCTCTCTCCCTCCATCTCTTTCTACCTTCATCTCTCTCTCCCTCCATCTCTCTCTCCCTCCATCTCTCTCTCCCTTCGTCTGTCCCTCCATCTCAGCTCTGTGTGTCTTGTGACAGTGGTACATGCTGATGAGACAGGTACTGAGTTTACTGACAGCACCAGTGGAGGCTGGTGAGGGGAGGACTACTGAAAGTAATGTTTAGAATGTAACGTATCAAACACATAGAAATATATTGGTGCTTTATTGATAAATACACAGAGTCTCATTTCCCATCAAGTGGAGTAAAAAACACTGAATAATCAAAGGTTCCTAAAAGCTACAAACTGTCTCTGTTTGTTCAAGTCAGTGTTACATTCACAGTAGAAACAATCAATGAATGAATGAACCTGCTGAATGTAAGGACTGACAAACAAAATAACAAATAAACAAACAGATGATTGAACTAACGAACGATGAATGAAGGAACAAACAAAAAATACATGAATGAATATATGAACAAATTGAAAGAAAATTAATTTTAAAAAATGAATAAAAAATTTGGAAGAATTAACAAACAAATAATAAATTAATGATTTTAAAATCAAATTTTATATAGCCCTTTGTACATCAGCTGATATCTCAAAGTGCTGTACAGAAACCAGCCTAAAACCCCAAACAGCAAGCAATGCAGGTGTAGAAGCACAGTGTAAAACACCAATGAATGAAAACATGAATTAATGATGTTCCATACAGATCAGTGACAGTAGTAGACTATGTAGCAGAGTGTTTAATGGTGCTGTACATTATGAGGTGTCTACAGTAGTAGACTATGTAGCAGAGTGTTTAATGGTGCTGTACATTATGAGGTGTCTACAGTAGTAGACTATGTAGCAGAGTGTTTAATGGTACAGTACATTATGAGGTGTCTACAGTAGTAGACTATGTAGCAGAGTGTTTAATGGTACAGTACAAACCCTGAACCCCAACACAGCAATAGAACCACCTCCACATCAAACGCTGCAAATTAGTCCCTAAATCCAGTCTTTGTTTGCAGTTCCAGGGATCGGTACATTTAAACTTGGTTTGCAGTCTTGGGGTTCAGGGTTTGGTAAGTTGAATCTTAGTTTACAGTGTTGGGGTTCAGGGTTTCGTAAGTTGAATCTTGGTTTACAGTGTTGGGGTTCAGGGTTTCGTAAGTTGAATCTTGGATTGCAGTGTTGGGGTTCAGGGTTTGGTAGACAGCATCATCTGTTCCTATATAAACCATGGTGTCTGTAGCAGGGTCATTCTCATAGTCCTGGTCCCCCTATAAAGGTAAAATAACATTAGTCCATAATCAGTACCATCAGTAGAGTCATTAGTCCATAATCAGTACTATCAGTAGAGTCATTAGTCCATAATCAGTACTATCAGACAGTGGAGTTATTAGTCCATAATCAGTACCATCAGTAGAGTCATTAGTCCATAATCAGTACCATCAGACAGTAGTTATTAGTCCATAATCAGTACCATCAGTAGTTATTAGTCCATAATCAGTACCATCAGACAGTAGAGTTATTAGTCCATAATCAGTACCATCAGTAGAGTCATTAGTCCATAATCAGTACTATCAGTAGAGTCATTAGTCCATAATCAGTACTATCAGACAGTGGAGTTATTAGTCCATAATCAGTACCATCAGTAGAGTCATTAGTCCATAATCAGTACCATCAGTAGAGTCATTAGTCCATAATCAGTACTATCAGTAGAGTCATTAGTCCATAATCAGTACTATCAGACAGTGGAGTTATTAGTCCATAATCAGTACCATCAGTAGAGTCATTAGTCCATAATCAGTACCATCAGACAGTAGTTATTAGTCCATAATCAGTACCATCAGTAGTTATTAGTCCATAATCAGTACCATCAGACAGTAGCGTTATTAGTCCATAATCAGTACTATCAGACAGTAGTTATTAGTCCATAATCAGTACCATCAGACAGTGGAGTTATTAGTCCATAATCAGTACCATCAGTAGTTATTAGTCCATAATCAGTACCATCAGATAGTAGAGTTATTAGTCCATAATCAGTACCATCAGTAGAGTCATTAGTCCATAATCAGTACTATCAGTAGAGTCATTAGTCCATAATCAGTACTATCAGACAGTGGAGTTATTAGTCCATAATCAGTACCATCAGTAGAGTCATTAGTCCATAATCAGTACCATCAGACAGTAGTTATTAGTCCATAATCAGTACCATCAGTAGTTATTAGTCCATAATCAGTACCATCAGACAGTAGCGTTATTAGTCCATAATCAGTACTATCAGACTGTCGCGTTATTAGTCCATAATCAGTACTATCAGACAGTAGCGTTATTAGTCCATAATCAGTACTATCAGACAGTAGCGTCATTAGTCCATAATCAGTACCATCAGTAGAGTCATTAGTCCATAATCAGTACTATCAGACAGTGGAGTTATTAGTCCATAATCAGTACCATCAGTAGAGTCATTAGTCCATAATCAGTACCATCAGACAGTAGTTATTAGTCCATAATCAGTACCATCAGTAGTTATTAGTCCATAATCAGTACCATCAGACAGTAGCGTTATTAGTCCATAATCAGTACTATCAGACAGTAGTTATTAGTCCATAATCAGTACCATCAGACAGTGGAGTTATTAGTCCATAATCAGTACCATCAGTAGTTATTAGTCCATAATCAGTACCATCAGACATTAGAGTTATTAGTCCATAATCAGTACCATCAGTAGAGTCATTAGTCCATAATCAGTACTATCAGTAGAGTCATTAGTCCATAATCAGTACCATCAGACAGTAGTTATTAGTCCATAATCAGTACCATCAGTAGAGTTATTAGTCCATAATCAGTACTATCAGACAGTAGAGTCATTAGTCCATAATCAGTACTATCAGTAGAGTCATTAGTCCATAATCAGTACTATCAGACAGTAGAGTCATTAGTCCATAATCAGTACCATCAGTAGAGTTATTAGTCCATAATCAGTACTATCAGTAGAGTCATTAGTCCATAATCAGTACTATCAGTAGAGTTATTAGTCCATAATCAGTACCATCAGTAGAGTCATTAGTCCATAATCAGTACTATCAGACAGTAGAGTCATTAGTCCATAATCAGTACCATCAGACAGTAGAGTCATTAGTCCATAATCAGTACTATCAGACAGTAGCGTTATTAGTCCATAATCAGTACTATCAGACAGTAGAGTCATTAGTCCATAATCAGTACTATCAGTAGAGTCATTAGTCCATAATCAGTACTATCAGACAGTAGAGTCATTAGTCCATAATCAGTACCATCAGTAGAGTCATTAGTCCATAATCAGTACCATCAGTAGAGTTATTAGTCCATAATCAGTACCATCAGTAGAGTCATTAGTCCATAATCAGTACCATCAGACAGTAGTTATTAGTCCATAATCAGTACCATCAGACAGTAGTTATTAGTCCATAATCAGTACCATCAGACAGTAGTTATTAGTCCATAATCAGTACCATCAGACAGTAGTTATTAGTCCATAATCAGTACCATCAGTAGAGTTATTAGTCCATAATCAGTACTATCAGACAGTAGAGTCATTAGTCCATAATCAGTACCATCAGACAGTAGTTATTAGTCCATAATCAGTACCATCAGTAGAGTCATTAGTCCATAATCAGTACCATCAGTAGAGTCATTAGTCCATAATCAGTACTATCAGTAGAGTCATTAGTCCATAATCAGTACCATCAGACAGTAGTTATTAGTCCATAATCAGTACCATCAGTAGAGTTATTAGTCCATAATCAGTACTATCAGACAGTAGTTATTAGTCCATAATCAGTACTATCAGACAGTAGAGTCATTAGTCCATAATCAGTACTATCAGACAGTAGCGTTATTAGTCCATAATCAGTACTATCAGACAGTAGAGTCATTAGTCCATAATCAGTACCATCAGTAGAGTCATTAGTCCATAATCAGTACCATCAGTAGAGTCATTAGTCCATAATCAGTACCATCAGTAGAGTTATTAGTCCATAATCAGTACCATCAGTAGAGTCATTAGTCCATAATCAGTACCATCAGTAGAGTCATTAGTCCATAATCAGTACCATCAGTAGAGTTATTAGTCCATAATCAGTACCATCAGTAGAGTCATTAGTCCATAATCAGTACCATCAGTAGAGTCATTAGTCCATAATCAGTACTATCAGTAGAGTTATTAGTCCATAATCAGCACCATCAGTAGGTAGAGGCATTAGTCCATAATCAGTACCATCAGTAGAGTCATTAGTCCATAATCAGTACCATCAGTAGAGTTATTAGTCCATAATCAGTACCATCAGTAGTTATTAGTCCATAATCAGTACTATCAGACAGTGTCATTAGTCCATAATCAGTACCATCAGTAGAGTCATTAGTCCATAATCAGTACCATCAGTAGAGGCATTAGTCCATAATCAGTACCATCAGTAGAGTTATTAGTCCATAATCAGTACTATCAGACAGTGTCATTAGTCCATAATCAGTACCATCAGTAGAGTCATTAGTCCATAATCAGTACCATCAGTCGAGTCATTAGTCCATAATCAGTACCATCAGTAGAGTCATTAGTCCATAATCAGTACCATCAGTAGAGGCATTAGTCCATAATCAGTACCATCAGTAGAGTCATTAGTCCATAATCAGTACTATCAGTAGAGTCATTAGTCCATAATCAGTACTATCAGACAGTAGTTATTAGTCCATAATCAGTACTATCAGACAGTAGTTATTAGTCCATAATCAGTACTATCAGACAGTAGTTATTAGTCCATAATCAGTACTATCAGACAGTAGTTATTAGTCCATAATCAGTACTATCAGACAGTAGTTATTAGTCCATAATCAGTACCATCAGTAGTTATTAGTCCATAATCAGTACTATCAGACAGTAGAGTTATTAGTCCATAATCAGGACCATCAGTAGAGTTATTAGTCCATAATCAGTACCATCAGTAGAGTTATTAGTCCATAATCAGTACCATCAGTAGTTATTAGTCCATAATCAGTACCATCAGACAGTAGAGTTATTAGTCCATAATCAGTACCATCAGTAGAGTTATTAGTCCATAATCAGTACCATAAGACAGTAGTTATTAGTCCATAATCAGTACCATCAGACAGTAGAGTTATTAGTCCATAATCAGTACCATCAGTAGAGTTATTAGTCCATAATCAGTACCATAAGACAGTAGTTATTAGTCCATAATCAGTACCATCAGACAGTAGTTATTAGTCCATAATCAGTACCATCAGTAGAGTCATTAGTCCATAATCAGTACCATCAGATAGTAGAGTTATTAGTCCATAATCAGTACCATCAGTAGAGTCATTAGTCCATAATCAGTACTATCAGTAGAGTCATTAGTCCATAATCAGTACTATCAGACAGTGGAGTTATTAGTCCATAATCAGTACCATCAGTAGAGTCATTAGTCCATAATCAGTACCATCAGACAGTAGTTATTAGTCCATAATCAGTACCATCAGTAGTTATTAGTCCATAATCAGTACCATCAGTAGAGTCAGTAGTTATTAGTCCATAATCAGTACCATCAGACAGTAGAGTTATTAGTCCATAATCAGTACCATCAGTAGAGTCATTAGTCCATAATCAGTACTATCAGTAGAGTCATTAGTCCATAATCAGTACCATCAGACAGTAGTTATTAGTCCATAATCAGTACCATCAGTAGAGTTATTAGTCCATAATCAGTACTATCAGACAGTAGAGTCATTAGTCCATAATCAGTACTATCAGACAGTGGAGTTATTAGTCCATAATCAGTACCATCAGTAGAGTCATTAGTCCATAATCAGTACCATCAGACAGTAGTTATTAGTCCATAATCAGTACCATCAGTAGTTATTAGTCCATAATCAGTACCATCAGACAGTAGCGTTATTAGTCCATAATCAGTACTATCAGACTGTCGCGTTATTAGTCCATAATCAGTACTATCAGACAGTAGCGTTATTAGTCCATAATCAGTACTATCAGACAGTAGCGTCATTAGTCCATAATCAGTACCATCAGTAGAGTCATTAGTCCATAATCAGTACTATCAGACAGTGGAGTTATTAGTCCATAATCAGTACCATCAGTAGAGTCATTAGTCCATAATCAGTACCATCAGACAGTAGTTATTAGTCCATAATCAGTACCATCAGTAGTTATTAGTCCATAATCAGTACCATCAGACAGTAGCGTTATTAGTCCATAATCAGTACTATCAGACAGTAGTTATTAGTCCATAATCAGTACCATCAGACAGTGGAGTTATTAGTCCATAATCAGTACCATCAGTAGTTATTAGTCCATAATCAGTACCATCAGACAGTAGAGTTATTAGTCCATAATCAGTACCATCAGTAGAGTCATTAGTCCATAATCAGTACTATCAGTAGAGTCATTAGTCCATAATCAGTACCATCAGACAGTAGTTATTAGTCCATAATCAGTACCATCAGTAGAGTTATTAGTCCATAATCAGTACTATCAGACAGTAGAGTCATTAGTCCATAATCAGTACTATCAGTAGAGTCATTAGTCCATAATCAGTACTATCAGACAGTAGAGTCATTAGTCCATAATCAGTACCATCAGTAGAGTTATTAGTCCATAATCAGTACTATCAGTAGAGTCATTAGTCCATAATCAGTACTATCAGTAGAGTTATTAGTCCATAATCAGTACCATCAGTAGAGTCATTAGTCCATAATCAGTACTATCAGACAGTAGAGTCATTAGTCCATAATCAGTACCATCAGACAGTAGAGTCATTAGTCCATAATCAGTACTATCAGACAGTAGCGTTATTAGTCCATAATCAGTACTATCAGACAGTAGAGTCATTAGTCCATAATCAGTACTATCAGTAGAGTCATTAGTCCATAATCAGTACTATCAGACAGTAGAGTCATTAGTCCATAATCAGTACCATCAGTAGAGTCATTAGTCCATAATCAGTACCATCAGTAGAGTTATTAGTCCATAATCAGTACCATCAGTAGAGTCATTAGTCCATAATCAGTACCATCAGACAGTAGTTATTAGTCCATAATCAGTACCATCAGACAGTAGTTATTAGTCCATAATCAGTACCATCAGACAGTAGTTATTAGTCCATAATCAGTACCATCAGACAGTAGTTATTAGTCCATAATCAGTACCATCAGTAGAGTTATTAGTCCATAATCAGTACTATCAGACAGTAGAGTCATTAGTCCATAATCAGTACCATCAGTAGAGTCATTAGTCCATAATCAGTACTATCAGTAGAGTCATTAGTCCATAATCAGTACTATCAGACAGTGGAGTTATTAGTCCATAATCAGTACCATCAGTAGAGTCATTAGTCCATAATCAGTACCATCAGACAGTAGTTATTAGTCCATAATCAGTACCATCAGTAGAGTTATTAGTCCATAATCAGTACTATCAGACAGTAGTTATTAGTCCATAATCAGTACTATCAGACAGTAGAGTCATTAGTCCATAATCAGTACTATCAGACAGTAGCGTTATTAGTCCATAATCAGTACTATCAGACAGTAGAGTCATTAGTCCATAATCAGTACCATCAGTAGAGTCATTAGTCCATAATCAGTACCATCAGTAGAGTCATTAGTCCATAATCAGTACCATCAGTAGAGTTATTAGTCCATAATCAGTACCATCAGTAGAGTCATTAGTCCATAATCAGTACCATCAGTAGAGTCATTAGTCCATAATCAGTACCATCAGTAGAGTTATTAGTCCATAATCAGTACCATCAGTAGAGTCATTAGTCCATAATCAGTACCATCAGTAGAGTCATTAGTCCATAATCAGTACTATCAGTAGAGTTATTAGTCCATAATCAGCACCATCAGTAGGTAGAGGCATTAGTCCATAATCAGTACCATCAGTAGAGTCATTAGTCCATAATCAGTACCATCAGTAGAGTTATTAGTCCATAATCAGTACCATCAGTAGTTATTAGTCCATAATCAGTACTATCAGACAGTGTCATTAGTCCATAATCAGTACCATCAGTAGAGTCATTAGTCCATAATCAGTACCATCAGTAGAGGCATTAGTCCATAATCAGTACCATCAGTAGAGTTATTAGTCCATAATCAGTACTATCAGACAGTGTCATTAGTCCATAATCAGTACCATCAGTAGAGTCATTAGTCCATAATCAGTACCATCAGTAGAGTCATTAGTCCATAATCAGTACCATCAGTAGAGTCATTAGTCCATAATCAGTACCATCAGTAGAGGCATTAGTCCATAATCAGTACCATCAGTAGAGTCATTAGTCCATAATCAGTACTATCAGTAGAGTCATTAGTCCATAATCAGTACTATCAGACAGTAGTTATTAGTCCATAATCAGTACTATCAGACAGTAGTTATTAGTCCATAATCAGTACTATCAGACAGTAGTTATTAGTCCATAATCAGTACTATCAGACAGTAGTTATTAGTCCATAATCAGTACTATCAGACAGTAGTTATTAGTCCATAATCAG
The DNA here is from genome assembly GCF_045791955.1 of Oncorhynchus clarkii lewisi. Classification (NCBI taxonomy): domain Eukaryota; kingdom Metazoa; phylum Chordata; class Actinopteri; order Salmoniformes; family Salmonidae; genus Oncorhynchus; species Oncorhynchus clarkii. The sequence goes on along the minus strand of NC_092159.1, from coordinate 4,771,178 downwards.
TACCATCAGTAGTTATTAGTCCATAATCAGTACTATCAGACAGTAGAGTTATTAGTCCATAATCAGGACCATCAGTAGAGTTATTAGTCCATAATCAGTACCATCAGTAGAGTTATTAGTCCATAATCAGTACCATCAGTAGTTATTAGTCCATAATCAGTACCATCAGACAGTAGAGTTATTAGTCCATAATCAGTACCATCAGTAGAGTTATTAGTCCATAATCAGTACCATAAGACAGTAGTTATTAGTCCATAATCAGTACCATCAGACAGTAGAGTTATTAGTCCATAATCAGTACCATCAGTAGAGTTATTAGTCCATAATCAGTACCATAAGACAGTAGTTATTAGTCCATAATCAGTACCATCAGACAGTAGTTATTAGTCCATAATCAGTACCATCAGTAGAGTCATTAGTCCATAATCAGTACCATCAGTAGTGTCATTAGTCCATAATCAGTACCATCAGATAGTAGAGTCATTAGTCCATAATCAGTACCATCAGATAGTAGAGTCATTAGTCCATAATCAGTACCATAAGACAGTAGTTATTAGTCCATAATCAGTACCATCAGACAGTAGTTATTAGTCCATAATCAGTACCATCAGTAGAGTCATTAGTCCATAATCAGTACCATCAGTAGTGTCATTAGTCCATAATCAGTACCATCAGATAGTAGAGTCATTAGTCCATAATCAGTACCATCAGATAGTAGAGTCATTAGTCCATAATCAGAACCATCAGTAGTGTCATTAGTCCATAATCAGTACCATCAGTAGAGTTATTAGTCCATAATCAGTACCATCAGTAGAGTCATTAGTCCATAATCAGAACCATCAGTAGTGTCATTAGTCCATAATCAGTACTATCAGTAGAGTCATTAGTCCATAATCAGAACCATCAGACAGTAGTTATTAGTCCATAATCAGTACCATCAGTAGTTATTAGTCCATAATCAGTACCATCAGACAGTAGCGTTATTAGTCCATAATCAGTACTATCAGACAGTAGTTATTAGTCCATAATCAGTACCATCAGACAGTGGAGTTATTAGTCCATAATCAGGACCATCAGTAGTTATTAGTCCATAATCAGTACTATCAGACAGTGGAGTTATTAGTCCATAATCAGTACTATCAGTAGAGTCATTAGTCCATAATCAGTACCATCAGTAGAGTCATTAGTCCATAATCAGTACCATCAGACAGTGGAGTTATTAGTCCATAATCAGTACTATCAGTAGAGTCATTAGTCCATAATCAGTACCATCAGTAGAGTCATTAGTCCATAATCAGTACCATCAGACAGTGGAGTTATTAGTCCATAATCAGTACTATCAGTAGAGTCATTAGTCCATAATCAGTACTATCAGTAGAGTCATTAGTCCATAATCAGTACTATCAGACAGTAGTTATTAGTCCATAATCAGGACCATCAGTAGAGTTATTAGTCCATAATCAGTACTATCAGACAGTAGTTATTAGTCCATAATCAGGACCATCAGTAGAGTTATTAGTCCATAATCAGTACTATCAGACAGTAGTTATTAGTCCATAATCAGGACCATCAGTAGAGTTATTAGTCCATAATCAGTACTATCAGACAGTGCATTTCTGTCTCTAGTCCTTATTTGGGTAAATATGAACATGATATATTCTGTCGTCTTGTTGTATAAATACATTTGATGAATTGGTGCAGGTGATGATCTGAATGGTTTGGTTAAATCTGTTAATCTGTGATCCCAGCAGACACCCCCATGCCCAACCACCCACTCCTAACATTCAACCCCTCACCTCCTCACTGTTTCCTGGGTGGGTGTTTGGTCTGCTAGAGGTCTGTCTGCTGGAGGAAGCCGGCCCTTGGGAACACACAACATCTTAAACAGAATACACACTTGTTATGTTCTGTGTGTGTGTGTGTGTGTGTGTGTGTGTGTGTGCTTGAGTGTGTTTGCCTGAAACATACCTTGCACCTTGTTACATTTCCATCTGTAGACGGTGAACAGGATGACAGTTAACACCAACACAGCCAGACTCACAGACACCATGATCACTACAAACTCTATTGGGATTGATGATGATGATGTGGATGATGAAGGGGAGATAGATGATGGAACAGGGTAAGTGGTGGTCCCTGGGGTGGATGAAGAGGTTGGTGTTGCAGGAGACCTGGCGATCACTGAGGTGAAAACATCATGAATGACATATTATCTTGTCAAATGATAATAAAATAAATACAATATATATTCCATTTCGCATTTAGTTTTTCCCAATGAAACTTAGTCATGTGTACATTTATCATCTTGGTGGCCCTAGCAGGAATCAAACTTACAATTCCGACGTTTCAAACCCACTGTTCAGCACTATAGGTCCTGATATAAAACAACTGAACCACAGAGGAACACAACGACTCCCTATAAACACAATGTCTTTTTCAACATATTTTCTCAACCCAAAATATATATTTTCAACTTCTTGTGCTCGTAGGTCTGGTCTAAAGACCTTTTTCAAATATCGTTGAAAGCTTTGACCAGGAGGTCAGAGGTCATCACAGTGAACTGTCTTGTACACCACGATGATGACAGGCAGAGAAAAGGAACTGTGAAAAACCTCTTCCTCTTTCGTTGTCCAGATAGATCTCACAGCTCAGTAAAGATCTGGTCCAGAACTGGAAGTGATGCAACAGTCGAACAGCTGTCAACCAGGAAGCTACGTACACATTATCAGCTTAATATGAACATAATGACTTACACAGCTCAGTAAAGATCTGGTCCAGAACTGGAAGTGATACAACAGTCGAACAGCTGTCAACCAGGAAGCTACGTACACATTATCAGCTTAATATGAACATAATGACTTACACAGCTCAGTAAAGATCTGGTCCAGAACTGGAAGTGATGCAACAGCCGAACAGCTGTCAACCAGGAAGCTACGTACACATTATCAGCTTAATATGAACATAATGACTTACACAGCTCAGTAAAGATCTGGTCCAGAACTGGAAGTGATACAACAGTCGAACAGCTGTCAACCAGGAAGCTACGTACACATTATCAGCTTAATATGAACATAATGACTTACACAGCTCAGTAAAGATCTGGTCCAGAACTGGAAGTGATACAACAGTCGAACAGCTGTCAACCAGGAAGCTACGTACACATTAACATCTTAATATGAACATAATGACTTACACAGCTCTGCATATCTCTAACTGGAGCTGGTTGGTTGGTATCTTATACATTATTCTGGTCAGGTGGGTCCTTGTGGAATTATTTCAATCAAACCACATTTGTCCCACACTGGAGATATGATTGTAACTTGTGTGTTCAGGTTCAAATGTTAAAGAGAAAGAAGAAGTTTAAACTCACTTATAACACCCAGCTTCACCTGTGTGATCAGTGTAATGTAACCTTGTTCTGTCCTGCTGGTTTCTACTCCACACCAGTAGGTCCCAGTATCATCTTCAGTCAGGTCACTGATGGTCACTGTGTAGAATGTACCTCTGCTGTTGACAGACAGAGAGAATCGCCGAGCTTTTGCAGTTGTCTGGTGAGCAGCGATCATATAAACACAAGTCCTGAAGTCATTGCTTTCCTTGCAGAAATACTTGATGTTGTCCTCATGGTCCTCTGGATAGTTACAGCTGATGGTAGCTTCTCCTCCCATAAAGGCCGTCTCTCTGACTGACTTCTCACAGCAGTCACCTGTCAATAGGAACACACATCACAACCTTAGTCTAGTATTATAGACTGACTTCTCACAGCAGTCATCTGTCAATAGGAACACACATCACAACCTTAGTCTAGTACTATAGACTGACTTCTCACAGCAGTCATCTGTCAATAGGAACACACATCACAACCTTAGTCTAGTACTATAGACTGACTTCTCACAGCAGTCATCTGTCAATAGGAACACACACCACAACCTTAGTCTAATACTATAGACTGACTTCTCACATCAGTCATCTGTCAATAGGAACACACATCACAACCTTAGTCTAGTATTATAGACTGACTTCTCACAGCAGTCATCTGTCAATAGGAACACACATCACAACCTTAGTCTAATACTATAGACTGACTTCATTGACTAGTGGTGCTGATTATGTAATAACATATGTAGCTAAATTAATTTTATAGAGTTAAAGTAAGTCTCTCACCCTTCTTCACCTCCAGCTCTACCTTGGTATAACTGTCAGGTGCAGTAGGTTTGTCCACTCCACACCAGTAGGTCCCTTCATCTTGTCTGGTCAGTTGTCTGATGATCACCTTGAAGTAGTTTTCTTCAGTGTTGTCATACAGAGAGAATCTACCACTGTGCTTCCAGGTGTTATTCAATACAGTTCTGATTTGATCCTTACAACTCAATATATACTGCCCCAAGCAGAAATATTTGTCATGACTTCTGTCTTCTGTGGAATATTGACAGGAGATGATGACAGTTCCTCCAGAGTATCCTGTCACTTTGAAGGAGCTCAAACAACCTGTCAATCAGAACAGAGAAAATATATTATCTATAGTAGCAGCCTTTATAAGAAACCTAACTGGATGTTATTACATTGTTATAGAGAGTTATAACAAGCTTATTACCTGTCATGAAGGAGAGGAGGATGACTATCAGCAGGATCCTCATCTTGTTGTGTTCTCTACAGGTTGGTCCAGGTGTCTATAGGTCCTGATATAATGTTGTGTTCTCTCCAGGTTGGTCCAGGTGTCTATAGGTCCTGATATAATGTTGTGTTCTCTCCAGGTTGGTCCAGCTGTCTATAGGTCCTGATATAATGTTGTGTTCTCTCCAGGTGTCTATAGGTCCTGATATAATGTTGTGTTCTCTCCAGGTTGGTCCAGGTGTCTATAGGTCCTGATATAATGTTGTGTTCTCTCCAGGTGTCTATAGGTCCTGATATAATGTTGTGTTCTCTCCAGGTTGGTCCAGGTGTCTATAGGTCCTGATATAATGTTGTGTTCTCTCCAGGTGTCTATAGGTCCTGATATAATGTTGTGTTCTCTCCAGGTTGGTCCAGGTGTCTATAGGTCCTGATATAATGTTGTGTGTCCAAGTCTGTAACTTTCTCCGTTCTTCTCTACTTATAGGAACTTAAATACAAACTTCATGTACTTTATGTTCTCTCTCTGCCCTCCCTCTCTCTCTCACTCACTCTTTGCAGTCTTACAACTATGTAGTTCCCTATTTCTGCATCTCTCTCTCTCTCTCTCTCTCTCTCTCTCTCTCACTCACTCTTTGCAGTCTTACAACTATGTACTTCCCTGTTTCTGTATCTCTCTCTCGCTCTCTCTCTACTAGTTCAAACCCTCCCACCAGATGTTATTTCTGACAGCTCCTCCCTCTTCCTCCTAAACCAATCACATCTATATTCCTACATCACACAGCAGAGAGAGAGAGAGAGAGATGGAGGGAGAGAGAGATGGAGGGGGTTGTGAGAGAGAGAGAGATCAGTGAGAAAAAGAGAGGGAGAGAGGCCTCTCATGACACAGAAACACAGTCAAACATACAGGAGAGAAACAGAGTTATTCTACCACTGGAGGGTGACCTCCCTCCATCTCTCTCTCCCTCCATCTCTCTCTCCCTCTATCTCTCTCTCCCTTCATCTCTCTCTCCCTCCATCTCTCTCTCCCTTCATCTCTCTCTCCCTCCATCTCTCTCTCCCTCCATCTCTCTCTCCCTTCATCTCTCTCTCCCTTCATCTCTCTCTCCCTCCATCTCTCTCTCCCTCCATCTCTCTCTCCCTTCATCTCTCTCTCCCTCCATCTCTCTCTCCCTTCATCTCTCTCTCCCTCCATCTCTCTCTCCCTTCATCTCTCTCTCTCTCCATCTCTCTCTCCCTCCATCTGTCCCTCAATCTTTCTCTCCCTCCATCTCTCTCTCCCTCCATCTCTCTCTCCCTTCATCTCTCTCTCCCTCCATCTCTCTCTCCCTCCATCTCTCTGTCCCTCCATCTTTCTCTCCCTTCATCTCTCTCTCCCTCCATCTCTCTCTCCCTCCATCTCTCTCTCCCTCCATCTCTCTCTCCCTCCATCTCTCTCTCCCTTCATCTGTCCCTCCATCTCAGCTCTGTGTGTCTAGTGACAGTGGTACATGCTGATGAGACAGGTACTGAGTTTACTGACATCACCAGTGGAGGCTGGTGAGGGGAGGACTACTTATAGTAATGTCTAGAATGTAACGTATCAAACACATAGAAATATATTGGTGCTTTATTGATAAATACACAGAGTCTCATTTCCCATCAAGTGGAGTAAAAAACACAGAATAATCAAAGGTTCCTAAAAGCTACAAACTGTCTCTGTTTGTTCAAGTCAGTGTTACATTCACAGTAGAATCAATCAATGAATGAATGAATGAATGAATGGACGTGCTGAATGTAATGACTGACAAACAAAATAACATGAATTTATTCTGTTCCATACAGATCAGTGACAGTAGTAGACTATGTAGCAGAGTGTTTAATGGTGGTGTACATTATGAGGTGTCTACAGCTGTTGGGGGAGTGTCTGGTGGGTTACTAGCATCAGAGTCTTTACTGAAGGTAAGATGGCGCCGACAGAGATGGCCACCTTGCTTCGCGTTCTTAGGAAACTATGTGTTGGTTTTTTATGTATTATTTCTAACATTGTGATCCCAGGAAATCTGAAGTCTTATTACATACAGCCGGGAAGAACTATTGTATATGAGAGCAACGTCAACTTATCTACAGTGCCTTGCGAAAGTATTCAGCCCCCTTGAACTTTGCAACCTTTTGCCACATTTAAGGCTTCAAACATAAAGATATAAAACTGTATTTTTTTGTGAAGAATCAACAACAAGTGGGACACAATCATGAAGTGGAATGACATTTATTGGATATTTCAAACTTTTTTAACAAATCAAAAACTGAAAAATTGGGCGTGCAAAATTATTCAGCCCCCTTAAGTTAATACTTTGTAGCGCCACCTTTTGCTGCGATTACAGCTGTAAGTCGCTTGGGGTATGTCTCTATCAGTTTTGCACATCGAGAGACTGACATTTTTTCCCATTCCTCCTTGCAAAACAGCTCGAGCTCAGTGAGGTTGGATGGAGAGCATTTGTGAACAGCAGTTTTCAGTTCTTTCCACAGATTCTCGATTGGATTCAGGTCTGGACTTTGACTTGGCCATTCTAACACCTGGATATGTTTATTTTTGAACCATTCCATTGTAGATTTTGCTTTATGTTTTGGATCATTGTCTTGTTGGAAGACAAATCTCCGTCCCAGTCTCAGGTCTTTTGCAGACTCCATCAGGTTTTCTTCCAGAATGGTCCTGTATTTGGCTCCATCCATCTTCCCATCAATTTTAACCATCTTCCCTGTCCCTGCTGAAGAAAAGCAGGCCCAAACCATGATGCTGCCACCACCATGTTTGACAGTGGGGATGGTGCGTTCAGGGTGATGAGCTGTGTTGCTTTTACGCCAAACATAACGTTTTGCATTGTTGCCAAAAAGTTCAATTTTGGTTTCATCTGACCAGAGCACCTTCTTCCACATGTTTGGTGTGTCTCCCAGGTGGCTTGTGGCAAACTTTAAACGACACTTTTTATGGATATCTTTTAAGAAATGGCTTTCTTCTTGCCACTCTTCCATAAAGGCCAGATTTGTGCAATATACGACTGATTGTTGTCCTATGGACAGAGTCTCCCACCTCAGCTGTAGATCTCTGCAGTTCATCCAGAGTGATCATGGGCCTCTTGGCTGCATCTCTGATCAGTCTTCTCCTTGTATGAGCTGAAAGTTTAGAGGGACGGCCAGGTCTTGGTAGTTTTGCAGTGGTCTGATACTCCTTCCATTTCAATATTATCGCTTGCACAGTGCTCCTTGGGATGTTTAAAGCTTGGGAAATCTTTTTGTATCCAAATCCGGCTTTACACTTCTTCACAACAGTATCTCGGACCTGCCTGGTGTGTTCCTTGTTCTTCATGATGCTCTCTGCGCTTTTAACGGACCTCTGAGACTATCACAGTGCAGGTGCATTTATACGGAGACTTGATTACACACAGGTGGATTGTATTTATCATCATTAGTCATTTAGGTCAACATTGGATCATTCAGAGATCCTCACTGAACTTCTGGAGAGAGTTTGCTGCACTGAAAGTAAAGGGGCTGAATAATTTTGCACGCCCAATTTTTCAGTTTTTGATTTGTTAAAAAAGTTTGAAATATCCAATAAATGTCGTTCCACTTCATGATTGTGTCCCACTTGTTGTTGATTCTTCACAAAAAAATACAGTTTTACATCTTTATGTTTGAAGCCTGAAATGTGGCAAAAGGTCGCAAAGTTCAAGGGGGCCGAATACTTTCGCAAGGCACTGTACGTTATGACCAGGAATACGACTTTCCCGAAGCAGATCCTCTGTTCGGACCACCACCCAGGACAATGGATCTGATCCCAGTAGGCGACCCAAGCAGATCCTCTGTTCGGACCACCACCCAGGACAATGGATCTGATCCCAGTAGGCGACCCAAGCAGATCCTCTGTTCGGACCACCACCCAGGACAATGGATCTGATCCCAGTAGGCGACCCAAGCAGATCCTCTGTTCGGACCACCACCCAGGACAATGGATCTGATCCCAGTAGGCGACCCAAGCAGATCCTCTGTTCGGACCACCACCCAGGACAATGGATCTGATCCCAGTAGGCGACCCAAAACAACAGAAGGGTTAGATGGAGCGGTCTTTTGGTCAGGCTTCATAGGCACATCGCTCTCTTCGCTCTCCCGACTATACTACTTGCCAAAGTCCAGTCCCTTGACAACAAGGTAGACGAAATTCGAGTTATCAGGGTTTCCTTCCAGAGAGACATCAGAGATTGTAACATTTTCTGTTTCACGGAAACATGGCTCTTTCGGGATATGTTATCAGAGTCGGTACAGCCACCCGGTTTCTTCACGTATCGCACCGACAGAAACAAGCATCTCACTGGTAAGAAGAATGGCGGGGGTGTATGCCTTATGACTAATGACTCATGGTGTAATCATAACAACATACAGGAACTCAAGTACTTCTGTACACCTGACCTAGAATTTCTTACAATCAAATGCCGACCGCATTCTCTACCAAAAGAAATCACAGCCGTGTATATCCGCCCCAAGCAGATACAGTGCCTTGCGAAAGTATTCGGCCCCCTTGAACTTTGAGACCTTTTGCCACATTTCAGGCTTCAAACATAAAGATATAAAACTGTATTTTTTTTGTGAAGAATCAACAACAAGTGGGACACAATCATGAAGTGGAACGACATTTATTGGATATTTCAAACTTTTTTAACAAATCAAAAACTGAAAAATTGGGCGTGCAAAATAAAGCAAAAAAGCAGGGACCGAGAGATTGAAAAACAGCTTCTATCTCAAGGCCATTAGACTGTTAAACAGCCATCACTAACATTGAGTGGCTGCTGCCAACACACTGACTCAACTCCAGCCACTTTAATAATGGGAATTGATGGGAAATGATGTAAAATATATCACTTTAAACAATGCTACCTAATATAATGTTCCCTACATTACTCATCTCATATGTATATGTATATACTGTACTCTATATCATCTACTGCATCCTTATGTAATACATGTATCACTAGCCACTTTAACTATGCCACTTTGTTTACATACTCATCTCATATGTATATACTGCACTCAGGCAGCAGGCTGCAGAACGTTCTCCACGGTGCAGAACGTTCTCCACGGTGCAGAACGTTCTCCACGGCGTCTCCAGACTGTCACGTGCTCAGTGTGAACCTGCTTTCATCTGTGAAGAGCACAGGGCGCAAGTGGAGAATTTGCCAATCTTGGTGTTCTCTGGCAAATGCCAAACGTCCTGCACGGTGTTGGGCTGTAAGCACAACCCCCACCTGTGGACGACGGGCCCTCATACCACCCTCATGGAGTCTGTTTCTGACTGTTTGAGCAGACACATGCACATTTGTGGCCTGCTGGAGGTCATTTTGCAGGGCTCTGGCAGTGCTCCTCCTTGCACAAAGGCGGAGGTAGCGGTCCTGCTGCTGTGTTGTTGCCCTCCTACGGCCTCCTCCACGTCTCCTGATGTACAGGCCTGTCTCCTGGTAGCGCCTCCATGCTCTGGACACTAAGCTGACAGACACAACAAATCTTCTTGCCACAGCTCACATTGATGTGCCATCCTGGATGAGCTGCACTACCTGAGCCACTTGTGTGGGTTGTAGACTCCGTCTCATGCTACCACTAGAGTGAAAGCACCGCCAGCTTTCAAAAGTGACCAAAAGATCAGCCAGGACATGTGCAGTTTGACCTACTCCAGGAAGTGACATTGCATTGCTAGCTCAGTTCTGCCTGCTCTCACTGAGTCACTCAAATTGAAGGCTTACCTGGGTACTGCAGGCTGCCAGTATCAACTAAAGTATCCAAATAACTTCTTCTGTTTGTGATTTTAAAATAATCTTCAATGAGATGGCTGTCATTTAAGCCATTTATCACCCCTCATAGGAATCACAAAATAAAAGGATGTGTGTGTGAGTGAGAGAGAGTGTGTGTGTGTGTGTGTGTGTGTGTGTGTGTGTGTGTGTGTGTGTGTGTGTGTGTGTGTGTGTGAGCGTGTGTGTGTGAGCATGTGTGAGCGTCAACTTGTGTGTGTTTGTGAGCATGTGTGTGTGTGTGTGTGTACCTGTAAGGACCTGTGGGAAATGACGTGGCCAGTGGCAGCATGGTAGGCACTGCTTGTCCCATGAATTAACCGTAAAATGTGAGATGAGCTGATGACTGCAGAACAAATATTCTGGATAATATAGGGAACCATGAACTATGCATTGATCAACACTGATATGCTCCAACATGAATCACACACATTGAAGAGACCAATAGCAGACCTTCTCTCCTCCAGTGAACCTGAAGGGAAGCCTGAATATAACAATGGAAGGGAAGCCACCTGTAAACTTCTGATTATAACAATGGAAGGGAAGCCACCTGTAAACTTCTGAATATAACAATGGAAGGGAATCCACCTGTAAACTTCTGAATATAACAATGGAAGGGAATCCACCTGTAAACTTCTGAATATAACAATGGAAGGGAATCCACCTGGAAACTTCCGAATATAACAATGGAAGGGAATCCACCTGGAAACTTCCGAATATAACAATGGAAGGGAAGCCACCTGTAAAGGTTTTTATAACAATGGGGGTCGAGGCCCTAAAACATCAATAGATTACAGCAATAAAATGATGAAATAGGAGCCTGAAATAAGAAATATAAATGACTGTGGACTCCCTGACCTCCACTACAGAGAGGCTACAGTACGATCATAAAACAATCAGTAGAATGACGTGATCTGATGTGCAGAAGTATGAATAATTATATTCTCATAATGAAAATAAAGGAGGATGAAAACTAAAACTATCAGGCCAGGAAGGATAAAGTCAAGGTTTTTATAAAACATTTTCTCAAGATGACGGACGAACAGGTGGATACAGATGAGTTTCAAAGTCTCACCATTTCGGCGGCAGAGTGGAGGGAAGGTATCACACACTACACAAAACACACTACACACACACTGAGAAACACACACTACACACACAGACAAAACACACTGCACACACGCACACTGACAATCACACACTACACACACTGACAAACAAACACCACACACACACTGACAAACACACACACAATGACAAAACACATTACACTACACACACAGACAAACACACACTACACACACACACACACTGACACACACACACACTACACACACACACTGACAAACACACACTACACACACACACACACTACACACACACACACAAACACTCCACATTTACACTGATTTAAACATATATGTAAATCTCAAAGGTACAACTGACTATTATGGCATTACTGTCTTCATTATTAGAACAGACAAAATGAAGCCAATTTGCTGACAAACACATAGTTACACAAATATTTGCAAAAATGTTGCTTGACTTTCACAAAATCTGGAGATACAGATTTATTTTAAACCCAGGTGTTCATGTTTTACATATATTATATACAGTAAAACCACATGAGCTGTTTTAATACAATGTGTCAAGGAGGATTTGAAACAGGAAAGGGGTTGTTTTTTTAATGTCGTTCCAAGATGGCGGCTCTGTGGTGACAACCCTTCATCTCTCTACAGGGAGCTTCCCTTCATCCCAGATGGCACCTTGTCCTCTATAGAGCACTGCCTTTATCCAGGGTCCATATGGGGGAAAGGTAATAGGGTGTCATTTGGGATGTATCCCTTGTATATATTCTATAGTACTACATTATTTTGGGTAGCTGGGCTGTATAGTAGAGGGCATCTTCTGGAGTATCTTTATAGGTGCACAGCAGGGTATCTTGTAGATTCTACAGTATCTTTGGGTAGCTGGGCTGTAGAGTAGATGGCATCTTCTGGAGTGTCTTTATAGGTGCACAGCAGGGTATCTTGTAGATTCTTCAGTATCTTTGGGTAGCTGGGCTGTAGAGTAGATGGCATCTTCTGGAGTGTCTTTAGAGGTGCACAGCAGGGTATCTTGTAGATTCTTCAGTATCTTTGGGTAGCTGGGCTGTAGAGTAGAGGGCATCTTCTGGAGTGTCTTTAGAGGTGCACAGCAGGGTATCTTGTAGATTCTACAGTATCTTTGGGTAGCTGGGCTGTAGAGTAGAGGGCATCTTCTGGAGTGTCTTTAGAGAGGTGTACAGCAGGGTATCTTGTAGATTCTACAGTATCTTTGGGTAGCTGGGCTGTAGAATAGATGAAATCATCCTGGGTTCCACTGGCTGTTGGAGGACTTGAAGAGACTCTAGAATCTGTAGGTAGATCCACATTGGAGTAGATGAGAGATGCTGGGTGATCTGCAGTAGAATATGGATTTATATCATCTTTGGGAAGTCACAGTAGAATAACATGGCAGGTTAGGATAATTAACGTGGGAGGTTAGTAGAAATAAAATAGCAGGTTAGGAAAATGTACATTGCCATTCAGGATAACTAACGTGGCAGGTTAGGAAAATCAGGTTAAGGTTAGGAAAAGAGTTAGGGTTAGCTAAAATGCTACAAGGAAGCAGCAAGCAGCCACTCAAGCAGACATTAAGTGGCCAACAAACTGCCCAATTAGCTGTTAGGTTTCCATAGACCCATTTATGTTGCTCCTCCCACTTATTTGTCAACGCCCACTTTCAAACACACTCCACCTATGCAGTTACACATGAATCTGTGGAATACCTGTGGCAGAGCTAGCAGGGTAGGTTGTAGAGGCTTGGCCAGCAGGGTAGGTTGTAGAGGCTTGGCCAGCAGGGTAGGTTGTAGAGGCTTGGTCAGTAGGGTAGGTTGTAGAGGCTGGGCTAGCAGTGTGGGTTGTAGAGGAATGACCAGCAGGGTGGGTTGTAGAGTTGGTAGGTGATTTGACAGTAGAGTAGACTACAGAGATGACCACAGGAAGTGTGTCTGTCTGTCTGTCTGCCTCTCTGATCTCCTCGTACACACAGTCAACCTGCATAGAGAACCAATGACAATTACTACATACATGGTCAATATGGAAAAGAGTGGAGGGCCCTCAGCCAATGTGAGTCAAGGTTCAAACCAAAAAATGTAAATGAGGAACTACATTGTTAATATGGCTGCATTTACACAGGCAGCCCTTTAATTGGCTAAATATCTCATCTGATTGGTCAAAAGACCAATCATTAAGATCAGAATTGGGCTGCCTGTGTAAACGCAGCCTATGAGTCTGAGAATCCATCATGTGTTGAAACTGAGCTGTCTAATGAACAAGTGTTGTTTGTAGGAGGTTCTTCCTGTTGACAGATTGAGGAATGATAATAGACTACAGTAGAATCCCACTAGAGGCTGTCGACTCACACACTCAACCCTTAATGTTTAGATTACCACCTCCCTGTCTATCACCTCTACACTACAAGTTATCATGGACACACACACACACTCCTTGTGTCTCTCACCTCTCCAGTAGGGTCAGGTTGTGTGTTGGAGGAGACTGGTGGTGGTGGTGGTGGTGGTGTTCTCCTGGTTCCTCTCCTCTGTCTGTAGAACAGGAGCAGGACCAGTCCTAACACCATGACTACCAGACCAGCACTGGTCCACACCATCAGACCTGACCACAGACAGGAGGAGAGACTTTACAGAGTACTGTATATATCATAGATACCATCAGACCTGACCACAGACAGGAGGAGAGACTTTACAGAGTACTGTATATATCATAGATACCATCAGACCTGACCACAGATAGGAGGAGAGACGTTCCAGAGTTGAACAAAGCTGGTGAGTTTGCTAAAATTTCCAGGTTTTTCAGAAATTACCAGATTTTGGCAAACCAGATGCTTTCCAGACTATAAACATCATAGATGGATAGATACAACTGTCATTTGGTCGGTTGGATGGTAGACTGGTGGATATATCAGTCAATAAGATAAGGTATATTGGATGGTAGACAGATCAGTCAATAAGATATGGTAGGTTGGATGGTAGACAGATCAGTCAATAAGATATGGTAGGTTGGATGGTAGACAGATCAGTCAATAAGATATGGTAGGTTGGATGGTAGACAGATCAGTCAATAAGATATGGTAGGTTGGATGGTAGACAGATCAGTCAATAAGATATGGTAGGTTGGATGGTAGACAGATCAGTCAATAAGATATGGTAGGTTGGATGGTAGACAGATCAGTCAATAAGATATGGTAGGTTGGATGGTAGACAGATCAGTCAATAAGATATGGTAGGTTGGATGGTAGTCAGTTGTACAGACAGACAGACAGACAGACAGACAGACAGACAGACACAGACAGAGCAGTGAAAATAAAGGTGTGATAAAGGAAGAGACTTCACTATCTTGCTAGTTATGGGATGATAAATATAAAGGAAGAGACTTCACTATCTTGCTAGTTATGGGATGATAAATATAAAGGAAGAGACTTCACTATCTTGCTAGTTATGGGATGACAAATATAAAGGAAGAGACTTCACTATCTTGCTAGTTATGGGATGATAAATATAAAGGAAGATACTTCACTATCTTGCTAGTTATGGGATGATAAATATAAAGGAAGAGACTTCACTATCTTGCTAGTTATGGGATGACAAATATAAAGGAAGAGACTTCACTATCTTGCTAGTTATGGGATGATAAATATAAAGGAAGAGACTTCACTATCTTGCTAGTTATGGGATGAGAAATATAAAGGAAGAGACTTCACTATCTTGCTAGTTATGGGATGAGAAATATAAAGGAAGAGACTTCACTATCTTGCTAGTTATGGGATGATAAATATAAAGGAAGAGACTTCACTATCTTGCTAGTTATGGGATGATAAATATAAAGGAAGAGACTTCTCTATCTTGCTAGTTATGGGATGATAAATATAACGGAAGAGACTTCACTATCTTGCTAGTTATGGGATGATAAATATAAAGGAAGAGACTTCACTATCTTGCTAGTTATGGGATGATAAATATAAAGGAAGAGACTTCACTATCTTGCTAGTTATGGGATGATAAATATAAAGGAAGAGACTCCCCATCCCGCATGCAGGAGCGTAATCATCGCCTGACACTTATTATCCTAACGCAACGGACATAAATATCCCTAGAAAATATTCCTATTCATGAAAATCACAAATGAAATATATTGAGACACAGCTTAGCCTTTTGTTAATCACACTGTCATCTCAGATTTTCTAAATATGCTTTACAGCCAAAGCTAGACAAGCATTTGTGTAAGTTTATCGATAGTCTAGCATAGCATTTTGTCCAGCTAGCAGCAGGTAACTTGGTCACGGAAATCAAATTAAATCGTTTACCTTTGAGCTTCGGATGTTTTCACTCACGAGACTCCCAGTTAGATAGCAAATGTTCCTTTTTTCCAAAAATTATTTTTGTAGGCGAAATAGCTTTGTTTGTTCTTCACGTTTGGCTGAGAAATCGCCCGGAAATTGCAGTCACGAAAACGGCAAAAAATATTCCAAATTAGCTCCATAATATCGACAGAAACATGGCAAACGTTGTTTTCTATCCTAAGCTGTCAATTATACGCATATTCTAGCATCTTGTCCTGACAAAATATCCCGTTTAAAACGGGAACGTTTTTTTTCCAAAAATGAAAATACTCCCCTTAGAGTCGCAACTACATTGCTTTGGGATGACAAATATAAAGGAAGAGACTGAGTAAGATAGTGATCAGAGTAACCATAGTAACCATGGTGTCAGCAGCTGCTTTCCACAAAACCTCAAAACCTCAAGTGTTGCATCACTTCCTGCATCCCCATGACAACATAGTCCCTGCTACAACATAATAGAACACCATTATATATTAGGCACCACTGAAATCAGTAATAGAACTTCCGGCGCCGACAGAGATGGCCGCCTCGCTTCGCGTTCCTAGGAAACTATGCAGTTTTTTGGTTTTTTACGTGTTATTTCTTACATTAGTACCCCAGGTCATCTTAGGTGTCATTACATACAGTCGAGAAGAACTACTGAATATAAGATCAGCATCAACTCACCATCAGTACGACCAAGAATATGTTTTTCGCGACGCGGATCCTGTGTTCTGCCTTACAAACAGGACAACGGAGTGGATTCCATGCAGCGACCCAAAAAAACAACTCTGAAAAAGAGGGAAACGAGGCGGTCTTCTGGTCAGACTCCGGAGACGGGCACACCGTGCACCACTCCCTAGCATTCTTCTTGCCAATGTCCAGTCTCTTGACAACAAGGTTGATGAAATCCGAGCAAGGGTAGCATTCCAGAGGGACATCAGAGACTGTAACGTTCTTTGCTTCACGGAAACGTGGCTCACTGGAGAGACGCAATCCGAGGCGGTGCAGCCAACGGGTTTCTCCACGCATCGCGCAGACAGAAACAAACATCTTTCTGGTAAGAAGAGGGGCGGGGGCGTATGCCTTATGACTAACGTGACATGGTGTGATGAAAGAAACATACAGGAACTCAAATCCTTCTGTTCACCTGATTTAGAATTCCTCACAATCAAATGTAGACCGCATTATCTACCAAGAGAATTCTCTTCGATTATAATCACAGCCGTATATATCCCTCCCCAAGCAGACACATCGATGGCTCTGAATGAACTTTATTTGACTATTTGCAAACTGGAAACCATTTATCCGGAGGCTGCATTCATTGTAGCTGGGGATTTTAACAAGGCCAATCTGAAAACAAGACTCCCTAAATTTTATCAGCATATCGATTGCGCAACCAGGGGTGGAAAGACCTTGGATCATTGTTACTTTAACTTCCGCGACGCATATAAGGCCCTGCCCCGCCCCCCTTTCGGAAAAGCTGACCACGACTCCATTTTGTTGATCCCTGCCTACAGACAGAAACTAAAACAAGAGGCTCCCACGCTGAGGTCTGTCCAACGCTGGTCTGACCAAGCTGACTCCACACTCCAAGACTGCTTCCATCACGTGGACTGGGACATGTTTCGTATTGCGTCAGACAACAACATTGACGAATACGCTGATTCGGTGTGCGAGTTCATTAGAACGTGCGTTGAAGATGTCGTTCCCATAGCAACAATTAAAACATTCCCTAACCAGAAACCGTGGATTGATGGCAGCATTCGCGTGAAACTGAAAGCGCGAACCACTGCTTTTAATCAGGGCAAGGTGTCTGGTAACATGACCGAATACAAACAGTGCAGCTATTCCCTCCGCAAGGCTATCAAACAAGCTAAGCGTCAGTACAGAGACAAAGTAGAATCTCAATTCAACGGCTCAGACACAAGAGGCATGTGGCAGGGTCTACAGTCAATCACGGACTACAGGAAGAAATCCAGCCCAGTCACGGACCAGGATGTCCTGCTCCCAGGCAGACTAAATAACTTTTTTGCCCGCTTTGAGGACAATACAGTGCCACTGACACGGCCTGCAACAAAAACATGCGGCCTTTCCTTCACTGCAGCCGAGGTGAGTAAGACATTTAAACGTGTTAACCCTCGCAAGGCTGCAGGCCCAGACGGCATCCCCAGCCGTGCCCTCAGAGCATGCGCAGACCAGCTGGCCGGTGTGTTTACGGACATATTCAATCAATCCCTATACCAGTCTGCTGTTCCCACATGCTTCAAGAGGGCCACCATTGTTCCTGTTCCCAAGAAAGCTAAGGTAACTGAGCTAAACGACTACCGCCCCGTAGCACTCACTTCCGTCATCATGAAGTGCTTTGAGAGACTAGTCAAGGACCATATCACCTCCACCCTACCTGACACCCTAGACCCACTCCAATTTGCTTACCGCCCAAATAGGTCCACAGACGATGCAATCTCAACCACACTGCACACCGCCCTAACCCATCTGGACAAGAGGAATACCTATGTGAGAATGCTGTTCATTGACTACAGCTCGGCATTCAACACCATAGTACCCTCCAAGCTCGTCATCAAGCTTGAGACCCTGGGTCT
This sequence comes from Oncorhynchus clarkii lewisi, assembly GCF_045791955.1. NCBI lineage: Eukaryota > Metazoa > Chordata > Actinopteri > Salmoniformes > Salmonidae > Oncorhynchus > Oncorhynchus clarkii. Next base: position 4,752,733 of record NC_092159.1, on the reverse strand, counting down.
CGACCCCGCCCTGTGCAACTGGGTACTGGACTTCCTGACGGGCCGCCCCCAGGTGGTGAGGGTAGGCAACATCTCCTCCCCGCTGATCCTCAACACTGGGGCCCCACAAGGGTGCGTTCTGAGCCCTCTCCTGTACTCCCTGTTCACCCACGACTGCGTGGCCACGCACGCCTCCAACTCAATCATCAAGTTTGCGGACGACACAACAGTGGTAGGCTTGATTACCAACAACGACGAGACGGCCTACAGGGAGGAGGTGAGGGCCCTCGGAGTGTGGTGTCAGGAAAATAACCTCACACTCAACGTCAACAAAACTAAGGAGATGATTGTGGACTTCAGGAAACAGCAGAGGGAACACCCCCCTATCTACATCGATGGAACAGTAGTGGAGAGGGTAGCAAGTTTTAAGTTCCTCGGCATACACATCACAGACAAACTGAATTGGTCCACTCACACAGACAGCATTGTGAAGAACACACACCATTGTAAATACAACCCATATTTATGCTTATTTATTTTATCTTGTGTCCTTTAACCATTTGTACATTGTTAAAACACTATATATATATATATATATATATATATATATATATATATATATATAGTGTTTTAACAATGTACAAATGGTTAAAGGACACAAGATAAAATAAATAAGCATAAATATGGGTTGTATTTACAATGGTGTGTGTTCTTCGCTGGTTGCCCTTTTCTCGTATATATATATATAATATGACATTTGTAATGTCTTTATTGTTTTGAAACTTCTGTATGTGGAATGTTTACTGTTAATTTTTATTGTTTATTTCACTTTATATATTATCTACCTCACTTGCTTTGGCAATGTTAACACATTTCCCAGAAATTGAGAGAGAGAGAGACAGAGAGATAAAGAGAGAGAGACAGAGAGAGATTGAGTGAATGAAGAGAGCAACAGAGAGAGAGAAGTAGTGAAAGTTGTCCAATGCTTGAACAGAAACAATTGATTTTCAGCATTACAGTATTTCATATCACAACTTATTAGTTAATGTCGAAGATGAGAGATTCATCATACCAGCTCTTGATAGGCGACCACTGACGTGGTTTGGGAGGGTTGAGGAGGTGTTTGGGGATGTTGTAGAGAGGTCTGGGAGGGTTGTGGAGAGGTTAGAGGATGTTGTAGAGAGGTCTGGGAGGGTTGTGGAGAGGTTAGAGGATGTTGTAGAGAGGTCTGGGAGGGTTGTGGAGACATGGCGTCGGGAGGTGACAGTTGAGGTTGTAGAAGTGGGAGGAGCTGTGAGTCAATAGAAAGTACAGATAAACACCAATACTGAAACAACTTCATGTCAGGAAATAAGTCAGGAAGTGAATTACTAGATAACAATTCAAATGGAGAATTCACTTACCATCTGTAACTGTGAGATTCACCTCTTGGTATGTGTCTAGGCCATATCTCTCCACTCCACACCAGTAGGTCCCAGAGTCTGACTTCATCAGGTTCTTGATGGTCACATAGAAGACTCCATCTCTGTTGTCTTCTATACTGTATCTTGAGTTACATTCTTGCTCCTCTTAGTTTCAACCAGAATGTCTCTACCAGAACATGTCCCCTTGCAGAAGTATTTGTTGTTGGTTCCTGCCCAAAAGAACGAGCAGCTGAACATGACATGTCCTCCTACCACTTCCTTAGTGCCAGGTGACACCACAACACACAGAGCTGTCAAACAGAAACACACAGTACAGTCACAACTGATGACCTGTGAGATACATTTTAACCCTGCTCAAATCTAACATTAACCCTGCTCAAATCTAACCTTAACCCTGCTCAAATCTAACTTTAACCCTCCTCAAATCTAACTTTAACCCTGCTCAAATCTAACTTGAACCCTGCTCAAATCTAACATTAATTAACCCTGCTCAAATCTAACTTTAACCCTGCTCAAATCTAACTTTAACCCTGCTCAAATCTAACTTTAACCCTGCTCAAATCTAACTTTAACCCTGTAATGAGTAAGATGGGAGACAGAGTGCTGGGCGCAGCAGGTGTAAAGGACCACAGGAGGAGGCAGGTAGCATGGTCCAGGGACAGGCAGAAGGTCATACACAGGAGGAGGCAGGTAGCACAGTCCAGGGACAGGCAGAAGGTCATACACAGGAGGAGGCAGGTAGCATGGTCCCATGGACAGGCAGAAGGTCATACACAGGAGGAGGCAGGTAGCATGGTCCCATGGACAGGCAGAAGGTCATACACAGGAGGAGGCAGGTAGCACGGTCCAGTGACAGGCAGAAGGTCATACACAGGAGGAGGCAGGTAGCATGGTCCCATGGACAGGCAGAAGGTCATACACAGGAGGAGGCAGGTAGCATGGTCCCATGGACAGGCAGAAGGTGATACACAGGAGGAGGCAGGTAGCACGGTCCAGGGACAGGCAGAAGGTCATACACAGGAGGAGGCAAGTAGCACGGTCCAGGGACAGGCAGAAGGTCATACACAGGAGGAGGCAGGTAGCATGGTCCAGGGACAGGCAGAAGGTCATACACAGGAGGAGGCAGGTAGCATGGTCCCATGGACAGGCAGAAGGTCATACACAGGAGGAGGCAGGTAGCACGGTCCAGGGACAGGCAGAAGGTCATACACAGGAGGAGGCAGGTAGCATGGTCCCATGGACAGGCAGAAGGTCATACACAGGAGGAGGCAGGTAGCATGGTCCCATGGACAGGCAGAAGGTGATACACAGGAGGAGGCAGGTAGCACGGTCCAGGGACAGGCAGAAGGTCATACACAGGAGGAGGCAGGTAGCACGGTCCAGGGACAGGCAGAAGGTCATACACAGGAGGAGGCAGGTAGCATGGTCCAGGGACAGGCAGAAGGTCATACACAGGAGGAGGCAGGTAGCATGGTCCCATGGACAGGCAGAAGGTCATACACAGGAGGAGGCAGGTAGCATGGTCCCATGGACAGGCAGAAGGTCATACACAGGAGGAGGCAGGTAGCACGGTCCAGGGACAGGCAGAAGGTCATACACAGGGAATCCAAAAAGGTAACACAGTACAGGCAGGGAAAAGGCTAATAACGTTGTCTGGGAGATCAGGAAAGAGGTGGATGACAGGAAATCTGACAGGCAAAAGTACAGGTAGAGAATAGGCAAAAAAAACGTTGTTAGTGAGGATGGCCAAAAACTACGATACACGGGAGGACTAATATGGAAATAAACAGAGATCCAAATAGAATGAGGACAAAAACAAACAATACCTCACAATGAACTGAACTAAATAGTGTGTGTACATGACATACAGGTGTGTGAACAGGTGATCAGAATTCAGGTGATTGGGATTCTGAGCGTGAGCTGTGTTCAGGGGATCTATGTGTTTGACAGTGTAAGCTGGAAATTGGTCTGGAAAGTGAGCTGTGTTCAGGGCATCTATGTGTTTGAGAGTGTGAGTTGGAAGCAGACATTACAAACCATGTATAAATCATACTTTCATCCCTGCTCAAATCTAACTTTAATCCTGGGTAAATCTAACTTTAACCCTGGTCTAATCTAACTTTAACCCTGCTCTAATCTAACTTTAACCCTGCTCAAATCTAACTTTAACCCTGCTCTAATCTAACTTTAACCCTGCTCAAATCTAACTTTAACCCTGCTCAAATCTAACTTGAACCCTGCTCAAATCTAACATTAATTAACCCTGCTCAAATCTAACTTTAACCCTGCTCAAATCTAACTTTAACCCTGCTCAAATCTAACTTGAACCCTGCTCAAATCTAACTTTAACCCTGTAATGAGTAAGATGGGAGACAGAGTGCTGGGCGCAGCAGGTGTAAAGGACCACAGGAGGAGGCAGGTAGCATGGTCCCATGGACAGGCAGAAGGTCATACACAGGAGGAGGCAGGTAGCATGGTCCAGGGACAGGCAGAAGGTCATACACAGGAGGAGGCAGGTAGCACGGTCCAGGGACAGGCAGAAGGTCATACACAGGAGGAGGCAGGTAGCATGGTCCCATGGACAGGCAGAAGGTCATACACAGGAGGAGGCAGGTAGCATGGTCCCATGGACAGGCAGAAGGTCATACACAGGAGGAGGCAGGTAGCACGGTCCAGTGACAGGCAGAAGGTCATACACAGGAGGAGGCAGGTAGCATGGTCCCATGGACAGGCAGAAGGTCATACACAGGAGGAGGCAGGTAGCATGGTCCCATGGACAGGCAGAAGGTCATACACAGGAGGAGGCAGGTAGCACGGTCCAGGGACAGGCAGAAGGTCATACACAGGAGGAGGCAGGTAGCATGGTCCCATGGACAGGCAGAAGGTCATACACAGGAGGAGGCAGGTAGCATGGTCCCATGGACAGGCAGAAGGTGATACACAGGAGGAGGCAGGTAGCACGGTCCAGGGACAGGCAGAAGGTCATACACAGGAGGAGGCAGGTAGCATGGTCCCATGGACAGGCAGAAGGTCATACACAGGAGGAGGCAGGTAGCATGGTCCCATGGACAGGCAGAAGGTGATACACAGGAGGAGGCAGGTAGCACGGTCCAGGGACAGGCAGAAGGTCATACACAGGAGGAGGCAGGTAGCACGGTCCAGGGACAGGCAGAAGGTCATACACAGGAGGAGGCAGGTAGCATGGTCCAGGGACAGGCAGAAGGTCATACACAGGAGGAGGCAGGTAGCATGGTCCCATGGACAGGCAGAAGGTCATACACAGGAGGAGGCAGGTAGCATGGTCCCATGGACAGGCAGAAGGTCATACACAGGAGGAGGCAGGTAGCACGGTCCAGGGACAGGCAGAAGGTCATACACAGGGAATCCAAAAAGGTAACACAGTACAGGCAGGGAAAAGGCTAATAACGTTGTCTGGGAGATCAGGAAAGAGGTGGATGACAGGAAATCTGACAGGCAAAAGTACAGGTAGAGAATAGGCAAAAAAAACGTTGTTAGTGAGGATGGCCAAAAACTACGATACACGGGAGGACTAATATGGAAATAAACAGAGATCCAAATAGAATGAGGACAAAAACAAACAATACCTCACAATGAACTGAACTAAATAGTGTGTGTACATGACATACAGGTGTGTGAACAGGTGATCAGAATTCAGGTGATTGGGATTCTGAGCGTGAGCTGTGTTCAGGGGATCTATGTGTTTGACAGTGTAAGCTGGAAATTGGTCTGGAAAGTGAGCTGTGTTCAGGGCATCTATGTGTTTGAGAGTGTGAGTTGGAAGCAGACATTACAAACCATGTATAAATCATACTTTCATCCCTGCTCAAATCTAACTTTAATCCTGGGTAAATCTAACTTTAACCCTGGTCTAATCTAACTTTAACCCTGCTCTAATCTAACTTTAACCCTGCTCAAATCTAACTTTAACCCTGCTCTAATCTAACTTTAACCCTGCTCAAATCTAACTTTAACCCTGCTCAAATCTAACTTTAACCCTGCTCAAATCTAACTTTAACCCTGCTCTAATCTAACTTTAACCCTGCTCTAATCTAACTTTAATCCTGGGTAAATCTAACTTTAACCCTGCTCTAATCTAACTTTAACCCTGCTCGAATCTAACTTCAACCCTGCTCAAATCTAACTTTAACCCTGCTCAAATCTAACTTTAACCCTGCTCAAATCTAACTTTAATCCTCTGTAAATCTTACTTGAACCCTGCTCAAATCTATCTTTAACCCTGTTCTAATCTAACTTTAACCCTGCTCAAATCTAACTTTAACCCTGCTCAAATCTAACTTTAATCCTGGATAAATCTAACTTTAACCCTGCTCAAATCTAACTTTAACCCTGCTCAAATCTAACTTTAACCCTGCTCAAATCTAACTTTAACCCTGCTCAAATCTAACTTTAATCCTCTGTAGATCTTACTTGAACCCTGCTCAAATCTATCTTTAACCCTGCTCTAATCTAACTTTAACCCTGCTCAAATCTAACTTTAACCCTGCTCAAATCTAACTTTAATCCTGGATAAATCGAACTTTAATCCTGGATAAATCTAACTTTAACCCTGCTCAAATCTAACTTTAACCCTGGATAAATCTAACTTTAACCCTGGATAAATCTAACTTTAACCCTGCTCAAATCTAACTTTAATCCTCGGTAAATCTTACTTGAACCCTGCTCAAATCTAACTTTAATCCTCGGTAAATCTTACTTGAACCCTGCTCAAATCTAACTTTAATCCTCGGTAAATCTTACTTGAACCCTGCTCAAATCTAACTTTAATCCTCGGTAAATCTTACTTTAACCCTAATCAAACCCTGACTTTAACCCTGCTCAAACCTGACTTTAACCCTGCTCAAACCTGACTTTAACCCTGCTCAAACCTGACTTTAACCCTGCTCAAACCTGACTTTAACCCTGCTCAAACCTGACTTTAACCCTGCTCAAACCTGACTTTAACCCTGCTCAAACCTGACTTTAACCCTGCTCAAACCTGACTTTAACCCTGCTCAAACCTGACTAAAACCCTGCTCAAACCTGACTAAAACCCTGCTCAAACCTGACTTTAACCCTGCTCAAACCTGACTAAAACCCTGCTCAAACCTGACTTTAACCCTGCTCAAACCTGACTTTAACCCTGCTCAAACCTGACTTTAACCCTGCTCAAACCTGACTAAAACCCTGCTCAAACCTGACTTTAACCCTGCTCAAACCTGACTTTAACCCTGCTCAAACCTGACTAAAACCCTGCTCAAACCCATGTAAAATACCAACGTATCAGTGCTAACCCTAACCCTAACCCTATCATAAGGCACATGTGGAAAAAAAACTCAGAACTGTAAAACATTCTGGCTCCTTATAAACAAAAACATATCTTATTCCATATGTACTATATGATCCAGACAGTATTATGGAAACAGAGAGAGAGAGAGAGAGAGAGAGAGAGAGAGAGAGAGAGAGAGAGAGAGATACAGACGGACAGACAGGCAGAACTCACCTGAGAGGAGACAGCAGGAGACAACATGGAGTATCTTCATTCTGAACAGTTACTCCTCAGTTACTATACTGTTAAAGTTACTTTACTACCACAGTTACTATACTGTTAAAGTTACTTTACTACCACAGTTACTATACTGTTAAAGTTACTTTACTACCACAGTTACTATACTGTTAAAGTTACTTTACTATCCCAGTTACTATACTGTTAAAGTTACTTTACTATCCCAGTTACTATACTGTTAAAGTTACTTTACTATCCCAGTTACTATACTGTTAAAGTTACTTTACTAACAGTTACTATACTGTTAAAGTTACTTTATTACCACAGTAACTATACTGTTAAAGTTACTTTACTATCACAGTAACTATACTGTTAAAGTTACTTTACTATCACAGTAACTATACTGTTACAGTTATTTTACTATACTACCTGCTAGCCCAGGTCCACAACAGAGTCTCTGTCAGCTACACACTTGACAGCAGGGTGTTTCTGAAACGCTCTGTCTTCCTTAATTGAAAGCTCCTCCCTCATCTGACACCCCACCCCTCTCCTCTGTCTCTCTCTCTCTCTTTATCTCTCTCTCTGTCTTTTTGTCTCTCTGTCTTTAAATTAAATTCAATTCAAAGGGTTTATTGGCTTGGGAAACATGCTTACATTGTAAAAGCAGAGATACTGTAAATCTCTCTCTGTCTGTCTGTCTCTCTCTCAATTCAATTTCAATTTAAGGGCTTTATTGGCATGGGAAACATATGTTAACATTGCCCAAGCAAGTGAAGTAGATAATAAACAAAAGTGAAATAAACTATCAAGATTAACAGTCTCTCTCTCTCTTTCTCTCTGCATGTCAAAGAGATGAGTATAGTGATGCTGGTGGTGAAGGGGGTGGGCATTATCCTACACATCCAGATGATTTCTCTGTAGTGTATCCAGGTCTGTGTGCTGCAGAGTGAAACTGGTTGAAACTGGTTGAACTCAGCAAGCTGTGGTGACAAAGTGTTAAAACTGTCAACTTCTCTGTTCTAAAGTTACCATGTTTGTTTCATCAGAGGAGGAACACAATGTTGAGATGATGACAATATAGTTAAAGTATTCATCAATATATTTTAAAACTTTTTTCTGACATTTATTGATCAAAATACAGTCTTTGTAAATGGATTTCCAAAAGTAAAAATGGTTACAAAGAATAACATTTTACTAAAAATCTCCTGTCTCTGTGTCAGTTTAATGGTGTCATCATTTCAGTTTGAGTCTGTTGTGTTGAGGGTTTGGTAGGTGGAGTTTTGGGTTGTTGTGTTGAGGGTTTGGTAGGTGGAGTCTTGGGTTGTTGTGTCGAGGGTTTGGTAGGTGGAGTCTTGGGTTGTTGTATTGAGGGTTTGGTAGGTGGAGTCTTGGGTTGTTGTGTTGAGGATTTGGTAGGTGGAGTCTTGGGTTGTTGTGTTGAGGGTTTGGCAGGTGGAGTCTTGGGTTGTTGTGTTGAGGGTTTGGCAGGTGGAGTCTTGGGTTGTTATATTGAGGGTTTTGTCAGGTGGAGTCTTGGGTTGTTATATTGAGGGTTTTGTCAGGTGGAGTCTAGGGTTGTTATATTGAGGGTTTTGTCAGGTGGAGTCTTGGGTTGTTATGTTGAGGGTTTGGTAGGTGGAGTCTTGGGTTGTTGTATTGAGGTTTTGGTAGGTGGAGTCTTTGGTTGTTGTGTTGAGGGTTTGGTACGTGGAGTCTTGGGTTGTTGTGTTGAGGGTTTGGTAGGTGGAGTCTTGGGTTGTTGTGTTGAGGGTTTGGTAGGTGGAGTCTTGGGTTGTTGTGTTGAGGGTTTGGTAGGTGGAGTCTTGTGTTGTTGTGTCGAGGGTTTGGTAGGTGGAGTCTTTGGTTTTTGTGTTGAGGGTTTGGTAGGTGGAGTCTTGGGTTGTTTTGTAGGTGGAGTCTTGGGTTGTTGTATTATGGATTTGGTAGGTGGAGTCTTGGGTTGTTGTGTTGAGGGTTTGGTAGGGGGGGTCTTGGGTTGTTGTATTGAGGGTTTGGTAGGTGGAGTCTTGGGTTGTTGTGTTGAGGGTTTGGTAGGTGGAGTCTTGGGTTTCTGTGTTGAGGGTTTGGTAGGTGGAGACTTCGGTTGTTGTGTTGAGGGTTTGGTAGGTGGAGTCCTGGGATGCTATGTTGAGGGTTTGGTCGGTGGAGTCTTGGGTTGTTTGTAGGTGGAGTCTTGGGTTGTTGTGTTGAGGGTTTGGTAGGTGGAGTCTTGGGTTGTTGTGTTGAGGGTTTGGTAGGTGGAGTCTTGGGTTGTTGTTTCGAGGGTTTGGTAGGTGGAGTCTTTGGTTGTTTTGTTGATGGTTTGGTAGGTGGAGTCTTGGGTTGTTGTGTTGAGGGTTTGGCAGGTGGAGTCTTGGGCTGTTGTATTGAGGGTTTGGCAGGTCGACTCTTGGGTTGTTGTGTTGAGGGTTTGGTAGGTGGAGTCTTGGGTTGTTGTGTTGAGGGTTTGGGAGGTGGAGTCTTGGGTTGTTGTATTGAGTGTTTGGTAGGTGGAGTCTTGGGTTGTTGTATTGAGATTTGGTAAGTGGAGTCTTGGGTTGTTGTGTTGAGGGTTTGGTAGGGGGAGTCTTGGGTTGTTGTGTTGAGGGTTTGGTAGGTGGAGTCTTGGGTTGCTGTGTTGAGGGTTTGGTAGGTGGAGTCTTGGGTTGTTGTGTTGAGGATTTGGTAGGTGGAGTCTTGGGTTGCTCTGTTGAGGGTTTGGTTGGTGGAGTCTTGGGTTGTTGTGTTGAGGGTTTGGTAGGTGGAGTCTTGGGTTGCTATGTTGAGGGTTTGGTAGGAGGAGTCTTGGGTTGTTGTGTCTGGATTGGTGACTGGCCCTGTGGAACACAACATATAAATCATGTGTGTGTGTACGTGCAGTGGTGTCGTAGTGTAGTAGAGGTGTAGCTGTGTAGTAGTGTAGTGGTGTCGTAGTGTAGTAGAGGTGTAGTGGTGTAGTAGTGTAGTGCTGTAGTAGTGTAGTAGTGTAGTAGTGTAGTAGTGTCGTTGTGTAGTGGTGTAGTAGTGTAGTAGTAGTGTAGTGGTTTAGTGGTGTAGTAGTGTCGTAGTGTAGTAGTGTAGTCGTGTAGTGGTGTAGTAGTGTAGTAGTGTAGTGGTGTAGTAGTGGTGTAGTAGTGTAGTAGCGTAGTGGTGTAGTAGTGTAGTGGTGTAGTAGTGTAGTGTTGTAGTAGCGTAGTAGTGTAGTAGTGTAGTGGTGTAGTATTGTAGTAGTGTAGTAGTGTAGTAGCGTAGTGGTGTAGTAGTGTAGTGGTGTAGTAGTGGTGTAGTAGTGTTGTAGTAGTGGTGTAGTAGTGGCGTAGTAGTGTAGTGGTGTAGTAGTGTAGTGGTGTAGTAGTGGTGTAGTAGTGGTGTAGTAGTGTTGTAGTAGTGGTGTAGTAGTGGTGTAGTAGTGGTGTAGTAGTGTAGTGGTGTAGTAGTGGTGTAGTAGTGGTGTAGTGGTGTAGTAGTGGTGTAGTAGTGGTGTAATAGTGGTGTAGTAGTGTAGTGGTGTAGTAGTGGTGTAGTAGTGGTGTAATAGTGGTGTAGTAGTGTAGTGGTGTAGTAGTGGTGTAGTAGTGGTGTAGTAGTGGTGTAATAGTGGTGTCGTTGTGTAGTGGTGTAGTAGTGGTGTAGTAGTGGTGTAGTAGTGGTGTAATAGTGGTGTAGTAGTGTAGTGGTGTAGTAGTGGTGTAGTAGTGTAGTGGTGTAGTACTTCTACACCTGCATTGCTTGCTGTTTGGGGTTTTAGGCTGGGTTTCTGTACAGCACTTTGAGATATCAGCTGATGTACGAAGGGCTATATAAATAAATACATTTTATTTGATTTGATTTGATTTAGTAGTGGTGTAGTAGTTTAGTAGTGTAGTTGTGCCTGGAGCAGTGGGTATACCCAAAATGTCCCACCTGAATGACCTAAAATTATACATCTTCCACAGTCAGGTAAACCCAAGCTGTACTGTGCTGGCCTGAATATTTTCTTCATGCTAACAGTTCTAGCAGGAGTATCCAGGCCAATCTGGGTTTGGCTTGGCATGGCTGAGTGTCAGCTTAGTTCTGCAGTGTGTAAACCACCATTGTGTTCTTGTGTTCTGAGTTCCTACAGTACCTCTCTTCCCACTACAGAGCCAAGCTGGACTGGGCTGGCCTGGTTAGTCATTCAACTGAAGCCTGGAACTGAACTGACAGTGAAAATGTGAAAATGATCAATCAGATCCAGCAGGGTGAAAAGGGGTTTAGTGACAGTACTGCATAATATACTGTAGTCTAGTAAATTGTACTAAGAAGTCAGTATACTCCACTACGTTGATAAGTATCAGAAGTCAGTATACTCCACTACGTTGATAAGTATCAGAAGTCAGTATACTCCACTACGTTGATATGTATCAGTGGGGATTAAGAAGTCAGTATACTCCACTACGTTGATATGTATCAGTGGGGATTAAGAAGTCAGTATACTCCACTACGTTGATAAGTATCAGTGGGTATTAAGAAGTCAGTATACTCCACCATAATTTGCAAATAAATTCATTAAAAATCCTACAATGTGATTTTCTGGATTTTTTTTCTCATTTTGTCTGTCATAGTTGAAGTGTACCTATGATGAAAAGTACAGGCCTCTCTCATATTTTTTAAGTGGGAGAACTTGCACAATTGGTGGCTGACTAAATACTTTTTTGCCCCACTGTACGTACATACATACATACATACATACATACATACATACATACATACATACATACATACATACATACAGTACGTGCATTCATACAGTTCATACAGTTCACACACATACATTTATACACTGCTCAAAAAAATAAAGGGAACACTAAAATAACACGTCCTAGATCTGAATGAATGAAATATTCTTATTAAATACTTTTTTCTTTACATAGTTGTATGTGCTGACAACAAAATCACACAAAAATTATCAATGGAAATCAAATGTATCAACCCATGGATTTGGAGTCACACTCAAAATTAAAGTGGAAAACCACACTACAGGCTGATCCAACTTTGATGTAATGTCCTTAAAACAAGTCAAAATGAGGCTCAGTAGTGTGTGTGGCCTCCACGTGCCTGTATGACCTCCCTACAACGCCTGGGCATGCTCCTAATGAGGTGGCGGATGGTCATCTCGGTACCTAATGGCAGTCAGGCTACCTCTGGCGAGCACATGGAGGGCTGTGCGGCCCCCCAAAGAAATGCCACCCCACACCATGACTGACCCACCGCCAAACCGGTCATGCTGGAGGATGTTGCAGGCAGCAGAACATTCTCCACGGCGTCTCCAGACTCTGTCACGTCTGTCACGTGCTCCTCTGTGAAGAGCACAGGGCGCCAGTGGCGAATTTGCCAAGCTTGGTGTTCTCTGGCAAATGCCAAACGTCCTGCACGGTGTTGGGCTGTAAGCACAACCCCCACCTGTGGACGTCGGGCCCTCATACCACCCTCATGGAGTCTGATTCTGACCGTTTGAGCAGACACATGCACATTCGTGGCCTGCTGGAGGTCATTTTGCAGGGCTCTGGCAGTGCTCCTCCTACCCCTCCTTGCACAAAGGCGGAGGTAGCGGTCTTGCTGCTGGGTTGTTGCCCTCCTACGGCCTCCTCCACGTCTCCTGAGTTACTGGCCTGTCTCCTGGTAGCGCCTCCATGCTCTGGACACTATGCTGACAGACACAGCAAACCTTCTTGCCACAGCTCGCATTGATGTGCCATCCTGGATGAGCTGCACTACCTGAGCCACTTGTGTGGGTTGTAGACTCCGTCTCATGCTACCACTAGAGTGAAAGCACCGCCAGCATTCAAAAGTGACCAAAACATCAGCCAGGAAGCATAGGAACTGAGAAGTGGTCTGTGGTCAACACCTGCAGAACCACTCCTTTATTGGGGGTGTCTTGCTAATTGCCTGTAATTTCCACCTGTTGTCTATTCCATTTGCACAACAGCATGTGAAATGTATTGTGAATCAGTGTTGCTTCCTAAGTGGACAGTTTGATTTCACAGAAGTGTGATTGACTTGGAGTTACATTGTGTTGTTTAAGTGTTCCCTTTATTTTTTTGAGCAGTGTATATTCATGTGAGGGTTACTCACTTGATGATGTCCTGTCTCTCCTCCATTTGTAGATCAGTAGCAGGATGAGTCCCACCACCAACACAGTCAGACTCACACACACCATGATGACCACTGGGGTAACTGATAGGAACACAGACAGACAGATAGACAGATAGATTTAAATATAGACAGACAGACATATTGTTAAATAGTGATCAGAGTAACTATATGAACCTCAAGAGTTACATGACTTCCTGTTGGCCTCTATATCATCAGCATGACCATTAGTAGAAAACAAACCTCTCACTCTGTCCAGCACTCTCACTCTGTCCAAGGTAGGAGAATCTAGAGATGGAGGGGAGGGGGGCAGAGAGACAGAGAAAGAGAGAGAGAGAGACAGACAGAGAGAGAGACAGAGAGAGAGACAGAGAGAGAGAGACAGAGCGAGAGAGAGAGATGTGTCCAATGCATGACCAGATATAGTTGATTCTGTCTATATTATCTGATAGCCTGATAACATTATATAGCAGCATATTATAGTTGTCTGAAGGTGATAGAATGATGGAAGGGACAGGTGCATCATACCTGTTCTCTGTGAAGGACCAACACTGATGTCTCCAGATGCCATAAATGTAGTAGAGAGGTTTGGGAGGGTTGTGGAGAGGTTAGAAGATGTTTTGGAGAGGTTTGGTAAGGTTGTGGAGACATGGGGTCTGGAGGTGAGTGTTGAGGTTTCAGGAGAAGCTGTATGTGAAAAGGAAGTATGGGTTAAAACAAGTACAGTAACCATGTTGATTTAATGTCTGTTGAAATAACTCAGAAAGCCTCTAACAAACAAACAATGTTCAAGACAACTGTGATGGAGTTTTAACTTACCATCTGTAACTGCGAGATTCACCTCTTGGTATGTGTCTAGGCCATATCTCTCCACTCCACACCAGTAGGTACCCGAGTCTGACTTCATCAGGTTCTTAATGGTCACATAGAAGACTCCATCTCCCTTGTCTTCTATACTGTATCTACCTTGAGATACAGTCTTGCTCCTCTTAGTTTCAACCAGAATGTCTCTACCAGAGCATGTCCCCTTGCAGAAGTATTTGTTGTTGGTTCCTGCCCAAAAGAACGAGCAGCTGAACACGACATGTCCTCCCACCACTTCCTTAGTGCCAGCTGACACCACAACACACAGAGCTGTCAAACAGAAACACACAGTACAGTCACAACTGATGACCTGTGAGATAAACTTTAACCCTGCTCAAATCTAACTTTAACCCTGCTCAAATCTAACTTTAACCCTGGATAAATCTAACTTTAACCCTGCTCAAATCTAACAATTAACCCTGCTCAAATCTAACTTCAACCCTGCTCAAATCTAACTTTAACCCTGCTCAAATCTAACTTGAACCCTGCTCAAATCTAACTTGAACCCTGCTCAAATCTATCAATTAACCCTGCTCAAATCTAACTTCAACCCTGCTCAAATCTAACTTGAACCCTGCTCAAATCTAACTTGAACCCTGCTCTAATCTAACTTCAACCCTGCTCAAATCTAACTTTAACCCTGCTCAAATCTAACTTGAACCCTGCTCAAATCTACCTTGAACCCTGCTCAAATCTAACTTTAACCCTGCTCAAATCTAACTTTAACCCTGCTCAAATCTAACTTGAGCCCTGCTAAAATCTAACTTGAACCCTGCTCAAATCTAACTTTAACCCTGCTCAAATCTTACTTTAACCCTGCAGAAATCCTACTTTAACCCTGGATAAATCTAACTTTAACCCTGGATAAATCTAACTTTAACCCTGGATAAATCTTATTTTAACCCTGGATAAATCTTATTTTAACCCTGGATAAATCTTATTTTAACCCTGGATAAATCTTACTTTAACCCTGGATAAATCTTACTTTAACCCTGGATAAATCTAACTTTAACCCTGGATAAATCTTACTTTAACCCTGGATAAATCTTACTTTAACCCTGGATAAATCTTACTTTAACCCTGGATAAATCTTATTTTAACCCTGGATAAATCTTATTTTAACCCTGGATAAATCTTACTTTAACCCTGGATAAATCTTATTTTAACCCTGGATAAATCTTAATTTAACCCTGGATAAATCTTACTTTAACCCTGGATAAATCTAACTTTAACCCTGGATAAATCTTACTTTAACCCTGGATAAATCTAACTTTAACCCTGGATAAATCTTATTTTAACCCTGGATAAATCTAACTTTAACCCTGGATAAATCTTATTTGAACCCTGGATAAATCTTACTTTAACCCTGGATAAATCTAACTTTAACCCTGGATAAATCTTACTTTAACCCTGGATAAATCTAACTTTAACCCTGGATAAATCTTACTTTAACCCTGGATAAATCTAACTTTAACCCTGGATAAATCTTATTTTAACCCTGGATAAATCTTACTTTAACCCTGGATAAATCTAACTTTAACCCTGGATAAATCTAACTTTAACCCTGGATAAATCTTATTTTAACCCTGGATAAATCTTACTTTAACCCTGGATAAATCTAACTTTAACCCTGGATAAATCTTACTTTAACCCTGGATAAATCTAACTTTAACCCTGGATAAATCTTATTTTAACCCTGGATAAATCTTATTTTAACCCTGGATAAATCTTATTTGAACCCTGGATAAATCTTACTTTAACCCTGGATAAATCTAACTTTAACCCTGGATAAATCTTACTTTAACCCTGGATAAATCTAACTTTAACCCTGGATAAATCTTACTTTAACCCTGGATAAATCTAACTTTAACCCTGGATAAATCTTATTTTAACCCTGGATAAATCTTACTTTAACCCTGGATAAATCTAACTTTAACCCTGGATAAATCTTACTTTAACCCTGGATAAATCTAACTTTAACCCTGGATAAATCTTACTTTAACCCTGGATAAATCTAACTTTAACCCTGGATAAATCTTACTTTAACCCTGGATAAATCTAACTTTAACCCTGGATAAATCTTATTTTAACCCTGGATAAACACAGGTAAAAGACCAACATATCAAATCATAGTCTATATGTCACATGCACCGAATACAACAGGTGTAGAACTTAGAGTGAAATGCTGAATACAACAGGTGTAGTAGACCTTACAGTGAAATAATGAATACAACAGGTGTAGTAGACCTTACAGTGAAATGCTGAATACAGGCTCTAACCAATAGTGAAAAATAACAGTAGGGAGGCTATATACAGTAGGGAGGCTACATACAGTAGGGAGGCTACATACAGTAGGGAGGCTATATACAGTAGGGAGGCTATATACAGTAGGGAGGCTATATACAGTAGAGAGGCTATATACAGTAGAGAGGCTACATACAGTAGGGAGGCTATATACAGTAGGAAGGCTACATACAGTAGCGAGGCTACATACAGTAGGGAGGCTACATACAGTAGTGAGGCTATATACAGTAGAGAGGCTACATACAGTAGGGAGGCTATGTACAGTAGGGAGGCTACATACAGTAGAGAGGCTACATACAGTAGGGAGGCTACATACAATAGAGAGGCTACATACAGTAGGGAGGCTATGTACAGTAGGGAGGCTACATACAGTAGAGAGGCTACATACAGTAGGGAGGCTACATACAGTAGAGAGGCTACATACAGTAGGGAGGCTATATACAGTAGAGAGGCTACATACAGTGGGGAGGCTATATACAGTAGAGAGGCTATATACAGTAGGGAGGCTACATACAGTAGAGAGGCTACATACAGTAGAGGCTACATACAGTAGGGAGGCTATATACAGTAGAGAGGCTACTTACAGTAGAGAGGCTATATACAGTAGGGAGGCTATATACAGTAGGGAGGCTACTTACAGTAGAGGCTACATACAGTAGGGAGGCTATATACAGTAGAGAGGCTACTTACAGTAGAGAGGCTACATACAGTAGGGAGGCTATATACAGTAGGGAGGCTACATACAGTAGAGGCTACATACAGTAGAGAAGCTATATACAGTAGGGAGGCTACATACAGTAGAGAGGCTACATACAGTAGGGAGGCTATATACAGTAGAGGCTACATACAGTAGGGAGGCTACATACAGTAGGGAGGCTACATACAGTAGAGGCTACATACAGTAGAGAGGCTATATACAGTAGGGAGGCTATATACAGTAGGGAGGCTATATACAGTAGGGAGGCTACATACAGTAGAGGCTACATACAGTAGAGAGGCTATATACAGTAGAGAGGCTCTATACAGTAGGGAGGCTACATACAGTAGAGGGGCTACATACAGTAGAGAGGCTATATACAGTAGGGAGGCTATATACAGTAGGGAGGCTATATACAGTAGGGAGGCTACATACAGTAGGGAGGCTATATACAGTAGGGAGGCTATATACAGTAGGGAGGCTACATACAGTAGAGGCTATATACAGTAGGGAGGCTACATACAGTAGAGGCTACATACAGTAGAGAGGCTATATACAGTAGGGAGGCTATATACAGTAGGGAGGCTACATACAGTAGGGAGGCTATATACAGTAGAGAGGCTATATACAGTAGGGAGGCTACATACAGTAGGGAGGCTATATACAGTAGGGAGGCTATATACAGTAGGGAGGCTATATACAGTAGGGAGGCTATATACAGTAGGGAGGCTACATACAGTAGAGGCTACATACAGTAGAGAGGCTATATACAGTAGGGAGGCTATATACAGTAGGGAGGCTACATACAGTAGAGGCTACATACAGTAGAGAGGCTATATACAGTAGAGAGGCTCTATACAGTAGGGAGGCTACATACAGTAGAGGCTACATACAGTAGGGAGGCTATATACAGTAGAGAGGCTATATACAGTAGGGAGGCTACATACAGTAGGGAGGCTATATACAGTAGGGAGGCTACATACAGTAGGGAGGCTATATACAGTAGGGAGGCTACATACAGTAGGGAGGCTATATACAGTAGGGAGGCTACATACAGTAGGGAGGCTACATACAGTAGGGAGGCTATATACAGTAGGGAGGCTACATACAGTAGAGGCTACATACAGTAGAGAGGCTATATACAGTAGAGAGGCTCTATACAGTAGGGAGGCTACATACAGTAGAGAGGCTATATACAGTAGAGAGGCTATATACAGTAGGGAGGCTATGTACAGTAGTGAGGCTACATACAGTAGGGAGGCTATATACAGTAGGGAGGCTACATACAGTAGGGAGGCTATATACAGTAGCGAGGCTACATACAGTAGGGAGGCTATATACAGTAGCGAGGCTACATACAGACACCGGTTAGTCGGGCTGATTGAGGTAGTATGTACATGTAGGTATGGTTAAAGTGACTATGCATATATGATGAACAGAGAGTAGCAGTAGTGTCAAACATTCTAAGTTCAGTTCATTATCATGAGGTACATGTGGAAAACAAACGATCTGGCTCCTTATAGACAAATACATATCTTATTCCTTCTGTACTATATCATACAGACAGACAGACAGACAGACAGACAGACAGACAGACAGACAGACAGACAGACAGACAGACAGACAGGCAGGCAGACAGACAGACAGACAGACAGACAGACAGACAGACAGACAGACAGACAGACAGACAGACAGACAGGCAGACAGACAGAACTCACCTGAGAGGAGACAGCAGGAGACAACATGGAGTATCTTCATTCTGGACAGTTACTTCTCAGTTACTATACTGTTAAAGTTACTTTACTACCACAGTTACTACACTGTTAAAGTTACTTTACTACCACAGTTACTATACTGTTAAAGTTACTTTACTACCACAGTTACTATACTGTTAAAGTTACTTTACTATCACAGTTACTATACTGTTAAAGTTACTTTACTACCACAGTTACTATACTGTTAAAGTTACTTTACTACCACAGTAACTATACTGTTAAAGTTACTTTACTATCACAGTTACTATACTGTTAAAGTTACTTTACTACCACAGTTACTATACTGTTACAGTTACTTTACTATACTACCTGCTAGCCCAGTTCCACAACAGAGTCTCTGTCAGCTACACACTTGACAGCAGGGTGTTTCTGAAATGCTCTGTCTTCCTTAATTGAAAGCTCCTCCCTCATCTGACACCCCACCCCTCTCCTCTGTCTCTCTCTTTCTCTTTATCTCTCTCTCTGTCTTTTTGTCTCTCTCTGTCTTTAAATTAAATTAAATTTATTGGCTTGGCCTCTTTCATCTTTTTAAGTGAGAGAACTTGCTCAATTGGTGTCTGACTAAATACTTTTTTGCCCATGGCATATACAGTGTTGTAACAATGTACAAATGGTTAAAGTACACAAGGGAAAATAAATAAGCATAAATATGGGTTGTATTTACAATGGTGTTTGTTCTTCACTGGTTGCCCTTTTCCTGTGGCAACAGGTCACAAATATTGCTGCTGTGATGGCACACTGTGGAATTTCACCCAGTAGATATGGGAGTTTATCAAAATTGGATTTGTTTTCGAATTCTTTGTGGATCTGTGTAATCTGAGGGAAATATGTATCTCTAATATGGTCATACGTTGGACAGGAGGTTAGGAAGTGCAGCTCAGTTTCCACCTCATTTTGTGGGCAGTGTGCACATATCCTGTCTTCTCTTGAGAGCCATGTCTGCCTACGGCGGCCTTTCTCAATAGCAAGGCTATGCTCACTGAGTCTGTACATAGTCAAAGCTTTCTTAAGTTTGGGTCAGTCACAGTGGACAGGTATTCTGCCACTGTGTACTCTCTGTTTAGGGCCAAATAGCATTCTAGTATGCTCTGTTTTTTTGTTAATTCTTTCCAATGTGTCAAGTAATTATCTTTTTGTTTTCTCATGATTTGGTTGGGTTTAATTGTGCTGCTGTCCTGGGGCTCTGTGGGATCTGTTTGTGAACAGAGCCCCAGGACCAGCTTGCTTAGGAGACTCTTCTCCAGGTTCATCTCTCTGTAGGTGATGGCTTTGTTATGGAAGGTTTGGGAATCGCTTCCTTTTAGGTGGTTGTAGAATTTAACAGCTCTTTTCTGGATTTTGATAATTAGTGGGTATCGGCCTAATTCTGCTCTGCATGCATTATTTGGTGTTCTACGTTGTACACAGAGGATATTTTTGCAGAATTCTGCATGCAGAGTCTCAATTTGGTGTTTGTCCCATTTTGTGAAGTCTTGGTTGGTGAGCGGATCCCAGACCTCACAACCATAAAGGGCAATGGGCTCTATGACTGATTCAAGTATTTTTAGCCAGATCCTAATTGGTATGTTGAAATTTATGTTCCTTTTGATGGCATAGAATGCCCTTCTTGCCTTGTCTCTCAGATCGTTCACAGCTTTGTGGAAGTTACCTGTGGCGCTGATGTTTAGGCCGAGGTATGTATAGTTTTTTGCGTGCTCTAGGGCAACAGTGTCTAGATGGAATTTGTATTCCTGGCGACTGGACCCTCTCTCTCCCTCTCTCTCTCACATTCTTTGCTGCAGAATGAAACTGGTTCAAACCGGCCGGAGGTTAGACTTCTAAACCATCAGAGAACTCAGCTATCTGTGGTGACTAAGTGTTGAAACTGTCAACTTCTCTGTTCTAAAGTTGCCATGTTTGTTTCAGCAGAGGAGGAACACAATGTTGAGATGATGACAATATAGTTAAAGTATACATCAATATATTTTATAACTTTTTTCTGACATTTAATTGATCCAAATACAGTCTTTGTAAGTTATAAACTCAACAGATGAGTTTCTGAACAGAAGAAACATCCCTCCTCTTCAACCCAACTCCCCCTTAATGAATGACGTCATCACATAACAGACAAGCTACTGAGATCTCAGTAAACCAACAGAACGACCTCCACATCGCCCCCTACAGAATGTTATCAGTACTGATGAATAAATCTACTATAATCTCCACCACCAGTCGTCTCTCTATTGATCCTGGGGGACGAGGTTACAGTCTAATAAACTACATGTTTCAACTCGGTCAATTCAGGAAGTGAAGTGACTTTCCATTCATGGATTGAAAATTCCACATGGAAAATGATGGTCATCAATGATAAATTGAATTGCGATTCATTGTCTGTATTAAAATGGAATTGAGTTAAATTGTACCCCAGCTCTGGTAACAAGAACACTGTCACAACCAGACGATCAGACGACCTCTTCTCAGACCATAGAATTACATATAGGAGCGGAAGGTAGCCTAGTGGTTAGAGCATTGGACTAGTAATCGAAAGGTTGCAAGTTCAAATCCCCGAGCTGACAAGGTACAAATCTGTCATTCTACCCTGTTCTGTATTTCACAATGATAAATACTCTAACATAAAGAAA
Organism: Oncorhynchus clarkii lewisi; assembly: GCF_045791955.1. Classification (NCBI taxonomy): domain Eukaryota; kingdom Metazoa; phylum Chordata; class Actinopteri; order Salmoniformes; family Salmonidae; genus Oncorhynchus; species Oncorhynchus clarkii. Next base: position 4,731,434 of record NC_092159.1, on the reverse strand, counting down.
TTATTATTTCTAAATATCTGACTAAGTTTCCCATTTGAGCCTTATGTACCATTTCCAATCATGTTTTTTGTTTATCATAGTAACCATAGCAACAGTGCACGACTTCCTGTTGGCCATCGCTACATCATGGCCATCGTTACATCACTAGACATTAAACTTAACAGCACTCTCACTCTGTCTTGCAGGAGAGTCCAAGGATGGAGAATCTACAGAGGAGGGGGGGATGGGAGAGAGAGGCAACACTAGACACTATGGAACACAAAGCTTTTACTATCTCATCCTGGAATATACAAGGTGTATATTCCACCACACTACCAGGTGTGAATCAGGGAAGAGACTCAGGGGGTAATTTGGTATAGAGCAGACCTAACCCACTCTATTAAATTACCGTAATTTCCGGACTATAAGCCGCTACTTTTTTCCCACGCTTTGAACCTCGTGGTTTATACAATGACGCGGCTAATTTATGGATTTTTCCCGCTTTCACAAGATTCATGCCGCCAAAAAACTGAGCGCAGTCACATAATGTGACGAGCGCGCTCAAACTTCCCATCATTCTGATTACGGTAGTCATTTTGTCACCCTCATCATGGCAAAGACACGGAGAAATGCATATGATGCAGCTTTCAGGTTGAAGGCGATCGATCTGGCTGTTGGAAAAGGAAATAGAGCTGCTGCACGGGAGCTTGGCCTTAATGAGTCGATGATAAGACGTTGGAAACAGCAGCGTGAGGAACTGACTCAGTGCAAAAAGACAACAAAGGCTTTCAGAGGGAAGAAAAGCAGATGGCCCAAAGTATTTGCAGCCACTCGACATCAGTGTAAATCGTGCATTTAAGGTGGCGCTCCTTGTTCAGTGGGAGGCTTGGATGACAAGTGGGGAGAAATCCTTCACTAAAACGGGCCGCATGCGAAGAGCATCTTATGGTCAAGTCTGCCAGTGGGTCCTGACAGCGTGGAGCATTGTCAAAAAATCCACTATCATCAACGGGTTTGGAAAGGCTGGACTGCTGCGTGTTGAAGGGGCAGCGTGAGCTCAGCGGGGAATTTGCCTCCGGATGAAAGTGACGAGAGCGACAATGAAAACGATCCAACATCGGATGAAGCAAATCTGAGGCTATTCAACTCCGACACCGAAGGAGATGACTTCAGTGGTTTCAGTGCACAGGAGGAGGAAGATGGTGACCAAGTTCAATTGTTTCAATGTACCGGTAGGCACCTGCGGCTTATTTATGTACAAAATACAAAATACATATTTTTTAATAATTCAGTGGGTGTGGCTTATATTCCGGTGCGCTTAATAGTCCAGCAATTACGGTAGTCTAATTACGGTAGTCTAATTACGGTAGTCTAATTACGGTAGTCAACACCGGAACATTTTACATCTGGCTAGAAATGAACAAGAAAATGATCTCAACAGAGACACGTCCTCATGTGTGCTATCTATATCTCCCCACTAGAATCCCCATACTCTAACGATGACAGCTTCTCCATCCTAGAGGGAGAGATGAACCATTTCCAGGGCCAGGGACATGTACTCTACTAGTCTGTGGGGACCTAAATCCCAGAACTGGACAAGAACCTGACACTGTCAGCACACTGGGGTACAAACAGCTACCTGGAGATGACAGTATTCCCTCCTAGACACAACTATGACAAAAATGGGCCACAACTACTGCAGCTCTGTCGCATGCTGGGTATGTACATAGTCAATGGTAGGCTTTGATGGGACTCCTATGGTAGGTTCACCTACAGCTCATCCCTTGGCTGTAGTACTGTAGACTACTGTATCACTGACCTCAAGCCAGAGTCTCTCAGAGCGTTCACAGTCAGCACACTAAACACCCCTATCAGATCACAGCAACATCACAGTCTACCTGAACAGAGCAGTACTCAACCATGAGGCATCAAAGCCAAAGGAACAGCCCACTAAACACCCGTATCAGATCACAGCAACATCACAGTCTACCTGAACAGAGCAGTACTCAACCATGAGGCATCAAAGCCAAAGGAACAGCCCACTAAACACCCGTATCAGATCACAGCAACATCACAGTCTACCTGAACAGAGCAGTACTCAACCATGAGGCATCAAAGCCAAAGGAACTGAACAGTATGAAGAAGACAGTGGAGGTGTAACTTGACAGTAGAAAGCCTAAACAGTATGAAGACAGCAAAACCCTCAGAGAGAAACTGAGAAACTTACCCAACCAAAAACATAAAGACCCAGACAGAAGGAATTATATAATTTGTGCAAATGATGCCTATAGAAACGCAATTGGGCAATTTGGGCTTATTCTGGACAGATTTTGGCGAGAGTGAGCCCTCTCTCTTCGACCTCTTCCTCTCTGCTGAAATGATGTCACCAGAGTAAGCCTCCGAGTGAGCGAAACAGCGCCCCTCTATATGTAGCCCATGTACCTGATGCTGTGTGGACAGAAATAGTATGACATGCTCTGTTTGTCCAGACAGCATCAGATACATGGTCTACACATACGGAGACAGAGGGGCGCTGTTTCACAGGGATGCGTTAACCCTCCATAATCTAAACCCTGCCTAAACCGGGGGGGTCATACCGAGGATCATTTAGTTATTTGATTTGGAATTTTAAAACCCATTGAAGTATAAAAATATATATAAACACATCAATTATTTGAATTTGGCCTTAATTCTGTTAGCCCAGCTTTGCACACTCTTGGCATTCTCTCAACCAGCTTCATGAGGTAGTCACCTGGAATACATTTAAATTAACAGGTGTGCCTTCTTAAAAGGTCATTGGTGGAATTTATTTCCTCCTTAATACGTTTGAGCCTATAAGTTGTGTTGTGAAAAGGTAGGGGAGGGGTATGCAGAAGACAGCCCTATTTGGTAAAATAGTAAGTCCATATTATGGCAAGAATAGATCAAATGAGCAAAGAGAAATGACAGTCCATCATTACTTTAAGATATGAAGGTCAGTCAAAACGAAACATTTCAAGAACTTTCTTCAAGCGCAGTTGCAAAAACCATCAAGCACTATGATGACTGGCTCTCATGAGGACCGCCACAGGAATGGAAGACCCAGAGTTACCTCTGCTGCAGAGGATAAGTTCTTTAGAGTTTCCAGCCTCAGAAATTGCAACCCAAATAAATGCTTCAGAGAGTTCAAGTAACAGACACATCTCACCCTCAACTGTTCAGAGGAGACTGTGTGAATCAGTCCTTCATGGTCGAATTGCTGCAAAGAAACCACTACTAAAGGACACCAATAAGAAGAAGAGACTTGCTTGGACCAAGAAACACGAGCAATGGACATTAGACCGGTGGAAATTTTAGCCTGGAGTCCAAATTGGAGATTTTTGGTTCCAACCGGGTGTTGGGGGAGCGGATGTTCTCCGCAAGTGTATTTCCCACTGTGAAGCAGTGTTTTTAAAATATACCCTATTTTAAAAACCTGTTATGAAGTTGTTTTTGTAGCATGAACTGTGAATTTTAAGCTGCTGATGTAATGTTTGTATATTTTATTGAACTTTTTTTTCTGTTGATGTTTTTTTACCTGCTGACTTTATCACTGAGCTCCAGAGCTGGTGTGGGACAGGAACTTCCTGTGTGTGTTTGACAGTGGGACAGGAACTTCCTGTGTGTGTTTGACAGTGGGACAGGAACTTCCTATGTGTGTTTGACAGTGGGACAGGAACTTCCTGTGTGTGTTTGACAATGGGACAGGAACTTCCTATGTGTGTTTGACAGTGGGACAGGAACTTCCTGTGTGTGTTTGACAATGGGACAGGAACTTCCTATGTGTGTTTGACAATGGGACAGGAACTTCCTATGTGTGTTTGACAGTGGGACAGGAACTTCCTGTGTGTGTTTGACAGTCGGCATGCTCACCTTGGCTGTTAGTGACCTTCTCTCCATCTTTTTATCTTTCCCTCTTTCCCTCTTTCAACTTTTCTCTCCACTCCCCTTCTGTCCACGTTAAAGGGCAACCTATCACGGCCCCAGAGCTAGTGTGTGGGCGGAGCCTGGTACAGGTGAGTCTCCACAGGGCTAACCTGGAGGCTGCTGGTCTGAACGCTTCCTCTTCCTACCTGGCTGACCGCAAGGAGGCTAACGGCAAGGTGTGGTACCAGGTTGGAACACTCTGGAGGTGAGAACAAATTTCCTCAATTTGTGCCAAAATATTATGCAACACTGGAGGAGTAACTGACTATGTAAATAAAACATCTACCTTACTGCCTTTCGTCTTTTCTCCAGACCAGCACCACCCAGGTTGTCTACTCCAACAGCCTATTGGTTTAGCACCACCCAGGTTGTCTACTCCAACAGCCTATTGGTTTAGCACCACCCAGGTTGTCTACTCCAACAGCCTATTGGTTTAGCACCACCCAGGCTGTCTACTCCAACAGCCTATTGGTTTAGCACCACCCAGGCTGTCTACTCCAACAGCCTATTGGTTTAGCACCACCCAGGTTGTCTACTCCAACAGCCTATTGGTTTAAGAGGCTGCTGGACTCCCTCACTGGACCAGGGAGCCTTCCTTTCTCCTGTATCTTTACCCTGGAGAGCAGCCTGGATGGAGCCGTCAGACCTACCTGGGAGAAATATGACATGTTTACACACTGTGTCTATCCCCTGGAGAGCAGCCTGGATGGAGCCGTCAGACCTACCTGGGAGAAATATGACATGTTTACACACTGTGTCTATCCCCTGGAGAGCAGCCTGGATGGAGCCGTCAGACCTACCTGGGAGAAATATGACATGTTTACACACTGTGTCTGTCCCCTGGAGACCAGCCTGGTTGGAGCCGTCAGACCTACCTGGGAGAAATATGACATGTTTACACACTGTGTCTGTCCCCTGGAGAGCAGCCTGGTTGGAGCCGCCAGACCTACCTGGGAGAAATATGACATGTTTACACACTGTGTCTGTCCCCTGGAGAGCAGCCTGGTTGGAGCCGTCAGACCTACCTGGGAGAAATATGACATGTTTACACACTGTGTCTATCCCCTGGAGAGCAGCCTGGATGGATCCGTCAGACCTACCTGGGAGAAATATGACATGTTTACACACTGTGTCTATCCCCTGGAGAGCAGCCTGGTTGGAGCCGTCAGACCTACCTGGGAGAAATATGACATGTTTACACACTGTGTCTATCCCCTGGAGAGCAGCCTGGTTGGAGCCGTCAGACCTACCTGGGAGAAATATGACATATTTACACACTGTGTCTGTCCCCTGGAGAGCAGCCTGGATGGAGCCGTCAGACCTACCTGGGAGAAATATGACATGTTTACACACTGTGTCTATCCCCTGGAGAGCAGCCTGGTTGGAGCCGTCAGACCTACCTGGGAGAAATATGACATGTTTACACACTGTGTCTGTCCCCTGGAGAGCAGCCTGGTTGGAGCCGTCAGACCTACCTGGGAGAAATATGACATGTTTACACACTGTGTCTGTCCCCTGGAGAGCAGCCTGGTTGGAGCCGTCAGACCTACCTGGGAGAAATATGACATGTTTACACACTGTGTCTGTCCCCTGGAGAGCAGCCTGGTTGGAGCCGTCAGACCTACCTGGGAGAAATATGACATGTTTACACACTGTGTCTGTCCCCTGGAGAGCAGCCTGGTTGGAGCCGTCAGACCTACCTGGGAGAAATATGACATGTTTACACACTGTGTCTGTCCCCTGGAGAGCAGCCTGGTTTGAGCCGTCAGACCTACCTGGGAGAAATATGACATGTTTACACACTGTGTCTGTCCCCTGGAGAGCAGCCTGGTTGGAGCCGTCAGACCTACCTGGGAGAAATATGACATGTTTACACACTGTGTCTGTCCCCTGGAGAGCAGCCTGGTTGGAGCCGTCAGACCTACCTGGGAGAAATATGACATGTTTACACACTGTGTCTGTCCCCTGGAGAGCAGCCTGGTTTGAGCCGTCAGACCTACCTGGGAGAAATATGACATGTTTACACACCGTGTCTATCCCCTGGAGAGCAGCCTGGTTGGAGCCGTCAGACCTACCTGCGAGAAATATGACATGTTTACACACTGTGTTTACCCAATTACATTTTTCCTGGTTTTCATTTACATTCAAATTGAACCCGTGATCCTTGACGTTGCTAATGCCATGCTCTATCAACTGAGCCAAATCTGACTTAAATTGATACTTTGATTCCATTTATTTTGCTAAACAGCATTAGCAAGCGCTAGTTGGCTGTAGATGCAACAAAAGTCCAATATGTTTCATCCTATATCTTGTTCTCCGTCTTGTCTTTAAATAGTGAGTCAACATGTTTTCAACACTTTTATTTCCATGACTGATCAAAACTAATTTTCTCTGCAGCTGACATATAGTGAGCCATATGTTTGGAACAGCTGACATATAGTGAGCAATATGTTTGGAACAGCTGACATATAGTGAGCCATATGTTCAGAACATCAGAATTATAGTGAGCCATATGTTTGGAACAGCTGACATATAGTGAGCCATATGTTTGGAACAGCTGACACATAGTGAGCCATATGTTTGGAACAGCTGACATATAGTGAGCCATATGTTCAGAACATCACATCACAATAAAATCGCAGTATCGAGTCACAATACTGCCTATACAATCGTGAAAATTGTAAGAAATGCAATACATCGTATCGGCACCTAAGTATCGTGATAATATCATATTGTGAGGTCCCTGGCAGTTCCCAACCGTAACACAAACACACCTCACTGGTAACCTTGTATTTTCACTGTTTGTCTTCCATGGAACCAAATGGCCAGATTGAACCAAACAGCCTTGCAATGGGACAACAGAGAGCTTCTGCATCTTAACGACTGAGATAATAAAGTGAACTGTACCTTTTTACTATTACATCACTCTGTTGTGTCATTATATCAATGTCTTGTTGTTGACTTTAGGTGAAGCAGAGTTAGGGCTAAACTGAGGTTCTGATAGAATTTCATCTTGTTCGTGTCATTTATTTTCCTAATTATTTTTTCGACTTAATGTTTCACAGTTAACGTGACTAAACAGCAGGGCTTAAATCATCAGGAGGCGTTGCTTCCTTCGTCCTCCATGAAAGGGTTCATATATGTTTTGTTGGTCCTAATATGAGAACGGTGGACCCATTTCTTTCAGAATGTACAGACGGCTACATGACATGACCATATTTGGTCGTAGGCCCGTTGCTAAGGTGTTGAGTAAGTTTACTAAGGTGTTCTAATTGATTGATCAGGCTTAATGTTATTTGACTCCCTTGTAAGGATGAAACCATTTTTTTTTTAAGTATGTGCTAACTTCATAACTGCCTTACCAAGCGGTGATGCAGCCACCATCCTCTCAGTGGTGCAGCTGTACAACATTTTGAGGATCTGAGGGCCAATACAGTGTCCTGAGGAAAGAGGAAGCGTTGTCAGGCCCTCTTCACGACTGAAAATACAAGGGTGCAACCATTTTTTTAAGTATGTGCTAATGAGATTCATGGATTCCCAGGGACTCTACACATGAAATACCAAGCTTTCAAATTGTTCAAGCATGTACTTAACACTAAAACAAAATAACAAAACTTGCTGTATCGTCTATAAGCCATAGAGAGAGGGATAATGCCTGTGGAACACTATGGCCCCGTTTCAAATGGCACCCTATTCCCTACTTATGGCACCCTATTCCCTATTTAGTGCACTACTTTTGACCATATTAGTAAACAAAAGTAGTGCACCATATAGGGAATAGGGGGCCATTTGAGTCTGTGTTTAGACGAGTGGGAACAGTTCACCTTTCCCTCAGCGTGAATAGTTGATATGATGTCATCGTGGTGACAACTGGCTATTGTTGGTCATCTAGAGCAAAGAGAAAAGGGTTTGGAATAAGACAAAGGGATCAGGTCAGATCTTTTGTTGTTATTAATCTGCTGATTCAGCGTGACTAAATGGAGATGTATTTACGTGAGAGCAACACAGTTGAAACAGGCATATCTATAGTACAGACAGAAGACAAAAAACTGAACGATTTAAAGGGAACAAAGACAAGAACACTGGACAGTGAGCTCCAGAAGTATTGGGACAGCGAGCTCCAGAAGTATTGGGACAGTGAGCTCCAGAAGTATAGGGACAGTGAGCTCCAGAAGTATTGGGACAGTGAGCTCCAGAAGTATTGGGACAGTGAGCTCCAGAAGTATTGGGACAGTGAGCTCCAGAAGTATTGGGACAGTGAGCTCCAGAAGTATTGGGACAGTGAGCTCCAGATGTATCGGGACAGTGAGCTCCAGAAGTATTGGGACAGTGAGCTCCAGAAGTATCGGGACAGTGAGCTCCAGAAGTATTGGGACAGTGAGCTCCAGAAGTATCGGGACAGTGAGCTCCAGAAGTATCGGGACAGTGAGCTCCAGAAGTATTGGGACAGTGAGCTCCAGAAGTATAGGGACAGTGAGCTCCAGAAGTATTGGGACAGTGAGCTCCAGAAGTATTGGGACAGTGAGCTCCAGAAGTATTGGGACAGTGAGCTCCAGAAGTATCGGGACAGTGAGCTCCAGAAGTATTGGGACAGTGAGCTCCAGAAGTATAGGGACAGTGAGCTCCAGAAGTATTGGGACAGTGAGCTCCAGAAGTATTGGGACAGTGAGCTCCAGAAGTATTGGGACAGCGAGCTCCAGAAGTATTGGGACAGTGAGCTCCAGAAGTATTGGGACAGTGAGCTCCAGAAGTATTGGGACAGTGAGCTCCAGAAGTATCGGGACAGTGAGCTCCAGAAGTATTGGGACAGTGAGCTCCAGAAGTATAGGGACAGTGAGCTCCAGAAGTATTGGGACAGTGAGCTCCAGAAGTATTGGGACAGTGAGCTCCAGAAGTATTGGGACAGTGAGCTCCAGAAGTATTGGGACAGTGAGCTCCAGAAGTATAGGGACAGTGAGCTCCAGAAGTATTGGGACAGTGAGCTCCAGAAGTATTGGGACAGTGAGCTCCAGAAGTATTGGGACAGTGAGCTCCAGATGTATCGGGACAGTGAGCTCCAGAAGTATTGGGACAGTGAGCTCCAGAAGTATCGGGACAGTGAGCTCCAGAAGTATTGGGACAGTGAGCTCCAGAAGTATCGGGACAGTGAGCTCCAGAAGTATCGGGACAGTGAGCTCCAGAAGTATTGGGACAGTGAGCTCCAGAAGTATAGGGACAGTGAGCTCCAGAAGTATTGGGACAGTGAGCTCCAGAAGTATTGGGACAGTGAGCTCCAGAAGTATTGGGACAGTGAGCTCCAGAAGTATCGGGACAGTGAGCTCCAGAAGTATTGGGACAGTGAGCTCCAGAAGTATAGGGACAGTGAGCTCCAGAAGTATTGGGACAGTGAGCTCCAGAAGTATTGGGACAGTGAGCTCCAGAAGTATTGGGACAGTGAGCTCCAGAAGTATAGGGACAGTGAGCTCCAGAAGTATTGGGACAGTGAGCTCCAGAAGTATCGGGACAGTGAGCTCCAAAAGTATTGGGACAGTGAGCTCCAGAAGTATTGGGACAGTGAGCTCCAGAAGTATTGGGACAGTGAGCTCCAGAAGTATTGGGACAGGGACACAGATTTAGTGGTTTTGTACTCTGGCACTTTGGATTGGAAACGATTTGCTGACGTTGAGGTTAAAGGGCATCCTGTGTCGTGGAGGATCGTTACAAAATATAACACTTACAAGAACTTGTGAATTCAATATAGGCTTTTAATACAATATATATCTAGAAGCCTAGATGGTCCGCGGAACACGCACTTTTCCAGAGCACTTCCTGGCTCTGTTTTTATACACATATACACATATGAGTCCATCCCACATGCAAATGAAGTTACTTCCCTCAGTCTTGAAATAATTTGCTGACGTTGAGGTTAAAGTGCAGCCTGTCAGCTTTAATTTGAGGGTATTTTCATCCATATCGGGTGAAACTGTTTAGAAATTACAGAACCTTTAGTATACAGTCCACCGATTTTAGGAGACCGAAAGTATTGGGACAAATTCACTTATATGGGTATTAAAGTAGTCAAAAGTGGAGTATTTAGTCCCATATTCACAGCACACAATGACTACATACATTAGTTGGATGTGTTTGCTATTTGTTCTTGTTGTGTTTCAGATTATTTTGTGCCCAATAGAAATGTACGGTAAATAATGTGTTGTGTTATTTTGGAGTCACTTTTAACGTAAATAAGAATACAATATGTTTCTAAACCCTTCTACATTAATGTGGACGCTACCATGGTTACAGATAATCCTGAATTAATTGTTAACAATGAGTAAGAAAGTTAAAGGCATAAATTTCATACCCAAAAAATGCTAACCTCCCCTGTTATTGTAATGGTGAGAGGTTAGCATGTCTTGGGGGTATGATATATAATGCTAACCTCCCCTGTTATTGTAATGGTGAGAGGTTAGCATGTCTTGGGGGTATGATATATAATGCTAACCTCCCCTGTTATTGTAATGGTGAGAGGTTAGCATGTCTTGGGGGTATGATATATAATGCTAACCTCCCCTGTTATTGTAATGGTGAGAGGTTAGCATGTCTTGTGGGTATGATATTTAATGCTAACCTCCCTGTTATTGTAATGGTGAGAGGTTAGCATGTCTTGGGGGTATGATATATAATGCTAACCTCCCCTGTTATTGGTCATGGTGAGAGGTTAGCATGTCTTGGGGGTATGATATATAATGCTAACCTCCCTGTTATTGTAATGGTGAGAGGTTAGCATGTCTTGGGGGTATGATATATAATGCTAACCTCCCCTGTTATTGGTCATGGTGAGAGGTTAGCATGTCTTGGGGGTATGATATATAATGCTAACCTCCCCTCTTATTGGTCATGGTGAGAGGTTAGCATGTCTTGGGGGTATGATATATAATGCTAACCTCCCCTGTTATTGTAATGGTGAGAGGTTAACATGTCTTGGGGGTATGATATATAATGCTAACCTCCCCTGTTATTGTAATGGTGAGAGGTTAGCATGTCTTGGGGGTATGATATATAATGCTAACCTCCCTGTTATTGTAATGGTGAGAGGTTAGCATGTCTTGGGGGTAAGAAGTCAGCCAAATGTTAAATTGTTCTCTGGGTTATTGTAGTGTGAGACATGAATCACCTCATATATCATATGGTGTTGACCTAATGCCACCCATCAGTCACCACACCTGTACTGTTGATTTAAGGTTTTGGAGATTTCTTTTAAGTTTGTTTAATTCGTTTGAAAACATCCAATTTAATCAACATGCCAACCAACAGAGCATATAGACTTTAGCTTAATCACAGCCCAGGTTTCCATGGTGATCAGGCGATTGTTGCATTCCTTGCGTATGAACAGTGATAGTTGTCATTGAACCTCTTCCACACCTATTGTTAGTCTGAAATCCAGTCAGTTTCGACTGACATTTCACTCCATGTCCTCTGTGTCATTGCCAAACAGTTTATCATGACAAGGAGTGGCAAGGAGTGGAATGAGAGCTGAACAGACTGGGACCCAGACTAAGGTATTGTCCCTGGGAATATTGCACAATGTGACCTGCTTCCCCCCCTCCCAGATAACCAGTGTATAAATGCCTAGTTTACAGGTGGTTCCAGCAGTCAGCATCAACATTTGGTAAGTCAGTACTTCTCTCAGATCACTATTCATACTGTCTGGTGAAACAAAGTTATTTTTGGTTTGGTGAAATTAATATATCTGCACTGACTAAGTTTGAAATGTTATAATACCCTTCAGAGAATGTGTGTCGGTGCTTAATATCTATTATTGTATTAGATGTGTTGTTATAATACCCTCCAGAGAATGTGTGTCCATGCTTAATATCTATTATTGTATTAGATGTGTTGTTATAATACCCTCCAGAGAATGTGTGTCCATGCTTAATATCTATTAATGTATTAGATGTTTTCTAATGTGGTTTATTGCAGTCTTGTGACAGAAAAAAAAATGTGTTTTATCACCATAGGATGACCTGTATAGATACAGTCAAATTAAATCAAGTCAAACTTGCATTTAAACGTGCCTGACTTTCCAGTGGATGTAAATTGTGGATAAAGTGTGGATTAATATAATAAGTGTATTTTCCTTCAGGTTGTGTTCCCCGTTTCTGCCCCTGTAGAAGTAACTAGTGTTGATGAGGATGATCCTGGTGGCTCTGCTGGTGCCTCTACTGGTTCTGTCCAGCGCTGGACATACCTCAGGTACACACAAATATACTATACATTTAATACATCAACAGCTGGACATACCTCAGGTACACACAAATATACTATATATTTAATACATCAACAGCTGGACATACCTCAGGTACACACAAATATACTATATATTTAATACATCAACAGCTGGACATACCTCAGGTACACACAAATATACTATATATTTAATACATCAACAGCTGGACATACCTCAGGTACACACATATATACTATATATTTAATACATCAACAGCTGGACATACCTCAGGTACACACAAATATACTATATATTTAATACATCAAAATATTTACAGTACCAGTCAAAAGTTTGAACTCATTCAAGGGTTTTTCTTTATTTTTTTACAATTTTCTACATTGTAGAATAATAGTGAAGACATCAAAACTATGAAATAACTCATATGCAATCATGTAGTAACCAAAAAAAAGTGTTAAACAAATCAAAATATATTTTCTACATTTGATTCTTCAAAGTAGCAAGCCTTTGCCTTGATGAGAACTTTGCACACTCTTGGCATTCTCTCAACCAGCTTCATTAGGTAGTCACCTGGAATGCATTTCAATGAACAGGTGTACCTTGTTAAAAGTTCATTTGTGGAATTTCTTTCCTTCTCAATGCGTATCAGCTAATCAGTTGTGTTGTGACAAGGTAGGGGTGGTATACAGAAGATAGACCCTTGAATGAGTAGGTGTGTCCATAATATATATTACATAATGAATACTATATATAACAGACAATATATAATTTGTAAAAATAGATTTTCTCAATGAGTGTCTGCCATATTAAGAGATCAAATATATTTGGTTAGACAGTATAGGGATACATGTATTATGTATTAAGTATTGTATTTACTGAGTATTTTTATAGAGTTTAATAGTATTTATAAACTGGGTGGTTCGAGCCCTGAATGCTGATTGGATGAAAGCCGTGGTATATCAGACCATATATTTTTACTCCTCTAATTTAATTGGTAACCAGTTTATAATAGCAATAAGGCAACTGGGGTTTGTGGTATGCATCATGCCTAAGAACAGCCCTTAGCTGTGATATATTGGCCATGTACATATATTCATGCCTTATTGCTTAAATAACCCACCACACAACTGACTTCTGTATCTTCTCTGCTCTTTAGTCTCAGAACCTTAAAATGGAGGCATCAAAACAATTCAGGTGTATCATGATACCTCAACCTAAAAAGACGATGAACCCATATATTCCCAAATTCCCACAGGTATGATTGTCACCAGCTGCGAGGCGTGTCACGAACAAGCCGTCTGCCGCACCTCCGGCATGGCAGGTGACATCACATGCACCTGTAAGAAGGGCTTCTCCGGAGACGGTCTCATCTGTTTACCTGGCCACACCGCCAGCGCCGACCACCACGCCCCTCGCCGTGTCCGCCGCTCCTACCCCACCTCCAACACCAACCTTGCCCATGTCCGGTTCAGCTGCGGCTTCAACGAGTGCGCCGACGGGGAGGACTGCATCACGGTCGACGGCATCCAGCAGTGCTCCAACCCCTGTAAGATCTACACGGTCCTGAACGACGCCTGGCGTTCCACCAACAACCACGTGGGCAACAAGCACTGTGACCGCAACGTCCGCTGGGACGGCTATTACCGCATGTTCATCGGCAACCAGAGCGTGTCCATGCCGGACAAGTGCGTGGATTCCTTCAAGTGCGGCACCCAGGCTCCCTTGTGGCTGGCGTTTCCTCCCCCCCAGCAAGTGGATGAAATTGTCCAGAGTGCAGTCTGCGCCAGCTTCAATGGGGACTGCTGCTGGGTGCAGTCTCAGCCCATCCACGTCAAGGCATGCCCTGGGAACTACTTTGTGTACAAGTTCGTCATGCCTCCCGGGTGCTACTTCGCCTATTGTGCATGTAAGGTTTTGCCTCCTGCTTTGCCAAGTTCTGAGTGGGGCTTGTTGTTGTTGTTCTGCCTTTTGAATTGAAGTTATTGTATTTATTAACTGTTTACTGCTTAGTCATTCACCAGCTGGTTATATACACCATGATGTTCTTCTTATGGCCCTAGATATCAACAGTACTCAGCATATTCATCCATTCATTCATACAGGCGTATTGTATGATTCTGGTAATACCAGCATACTAGTTCTTTCAAAACATGAGTGATGAATGTTCCCTCATAACTGTGTCTCCTGTTTAACTCCTTGTTCCAGATGTGTCAGCTCCCACCACAACACCAAAACCAGTCACAACAACAACCACAACAACAACCACCACAACAACAACAACCACAACAACAAAAGCCCCTGTAAAGGTCAACACGACAACACAAACCCCTGTAAAGGTCACGAAGACAACAAATGCACCTGTAAAAGACACCACAACAACACAAACACCTGTTAAGATCACCATGACAACACAAACACCTATTAAGATCACCATGACAACACAAACACCTATTAAGATCACCACGACAACACAAACATCCATAAATATCACCACTACGACAAAATCACCAGTAGATGTTGTCACCTCGACAAAAACACCAGTAGATGTTGTCACCTCGACAAAATCACCAGTAGATGTTGTCACCTCGACAAAAACACCAGTAGACAACAATTGCACCACAACAACAACACAGTCACAGGTTGCCACGACTACGCCAAAAGCAATGTGTGGTGCCTGCAGAGAGGGGGAGACCTGCGTGAGCACCAATGGGGTCACTTGGCGGTGTGAGAGGCCAGGTGAGTTCTCAGAAAACACCTGCTTGAGCACCGATGGGGTCACTTGGGGGTGTGAGAGGCCAGGTGAGTTCTCAGAAAACACCTGCTTGAGGACCTATGGGGTCACTTGGCGGTGTGAGAGGCCAGGTGAGTTCTCAGAAAACACCTGCTTGAGGACCTATGTACTCTCTTAGAAAAACAGGTGCTCTCTAGAACCTAAAAGGGTTCTTCGGCTGTCCCCATAAGAGAACCGTTTGAAGAACCCTTTTTTGGTTCCAGGTAGAACCCTATTGGGTTCCAAGTTGAACCCCTTCCCTAGAGGGTTCGACCTGGAAACAAAAAGGGTTATCCTATGGAAACAGCCGAAGAACCATTTTGAAATAACTTTTTCTAAGAGTGCATGTGAGAATTTGTAATTCCTTCTTTTCAATTGGGGTTCTTGAATAACACTCTTTCTTTCTTTTCTCATTCCTCTGTCTCTCTCTTCCTCTCTTACAGATCAGCCTGTTTCCCATCCCTCTTGTCTCTCTCTTCCTCTTTTACAGATCAGCCTGTTTCTCATCCCTCTTGTCTCTCTCTTCCTCTTTTACAGATCAGCCTGTTTCTCATCCCTCTTGTCTCTCTCTTCCTCTCTTACAGATCAGCTTGTTTCTCATCCCTCTGTCTCTCTCTTCCTCTCTTACAGATCAGCCTGTTTCTCATCCCTCTGTCTCTCTCTTCCTCTCTTACAGATCAGCCTGTTTTGCTGCACCCAGAGGTAGTGTGTGGGCGGAGCCTGGTACAGGTGGGTCTCAACAGGACTAACCTCGAGGCCGCTGGTCTGGACGCCACCACCGCTAACCTGGCCGACCCCCGGTGTAACGCTCACGAAGAGCGTGGCGGCATGGTATGGTACCAGGTGGAGCGCAAGGAGGGCGCCTGCGGAAACACTCTGGAGGTGAGAACAGACCCGTTCACCCCGTTCCTCCCCAAAATGTTCAACAGAGAACACTTGCTGGGAGACATGTTGCCATCAACAGAAAATGATGAACAGATGAACTGAAATACAATAGTCCAAGAATGATATTATTGTGAGAACTGGTGAGAGGTCCTCTCCTGGCTTCTAATCTTCTTCCCTTTTCCCCCTTTCACCAGACAAACGGAACTGACGCCATCTTTTCCAACAGTTTATTCATCTACCACGTTCCCGACGTGTCCTTCAGCCGACCCGTGAGCGTGCCTTTCTCCTGTGCCTACCCTCTGGAATCAGAGACCAGCCTGGATGTGGCCATCAAACCCTACCTGTCGTAAGTGGAGACGTGACGTTACAGTAAACACTGTAAAACATGGACAATGTAACACAACAGGGGCGCAACTTTGACCAGTTTTATCATTGGAATGTGATACAATACGAGGCAGCGGTGGACTTTAGGACCATGCGGACGCCTCCGAGCCGTCGGGGAGGCTGTTTGGAGTGTTTTTACGACTGGATTTAAAAACGATAATAATTATGCCCCTCCCACTTCTAAAACCAAACCCTGTAACACAATGTAATATAATGTAGCACAATGTAAAACAATGCAGGCGAACACATGTCGGACTGTCAGTATTCTGTTAATGCGTAGACAGTATATACTCCAAACCCGTGGTTCTTGATGATCCTTTAGGTAACTAGTTAAGAGTTTATCTCCTCCTCTGTCCACTCATCACACTACTGGTTGTTCTGGTTGTTCCACCAAGATACTCAGTTGAAGCTGGCTGTGTAGTGGTGTTAAAACTATAATAATAATAATGTCTTATCTTGCCTATCTAAAGTGACTTTGGGTGTCTTGTCTTGAAAAGTGTTTCAACAATAATGTGTATTTATTATTTTTATTAGAACTATTTTAATTATAATTATAATTATTATAAATAATAATATTAACGATTCATTTTTACTGAGCCTGTAAAGTACATTTCTCACCCAAGGCACTTTGTTTGTCCTTCACCATCTCTGACTGCATCTCTTAACTGATGGGCTCTGACTCCTAAACCTCAAATATTGAATACCATAGTCAGGTTTCTACACCAGATGTTAATGGTTATCTGTAGGAGGAATGTTTGTGGTGGAGGCAGTTAAGCTTGGAATGTATTGAGTAAAGGAAAGGCAATCACATGGTTGCAGGAACTGATAAGGATGGAGAGATGTGGGTTAGTGAGGAATGGAGGTCAGGTCATGTTAAGGGAGAAGGAACAGTTTATTGCCTGCATCACTTAACTTCCTGCCTAACAATAAACAAAACATGAAACATGTCATGTTTAGAGGGAAGGAGGATGCTCCATCCACATTGGGGTCTATATATATATACTACCACTGGTGGAAACATGTCATGTTTAGAGGGAAGGAGGATGCTCCATCCACATTGGGGTCTATATATATATACTACCACTGGTGGAAACATGTCATGTTTAGAGGGAAGGAGGATGCTCCATCCACATTGGGGTCTATATATATATACTACCACTGGTGGAAACATGTCATGTTTAGAGGGAAGGAGGATGCTCCATCCACATTGGGGTCTATATATATATACTACCACTGGTGGAAACATGTCATGTTTAGAGGGAAGGAGGATGCTCCACCCACATTGGGGTCTATATATATATACTACCACTGGTGGAAACATGTCATGTTTAGAGGGAAGGAGGATGCTCCACCCACATTGGGGTCTATATATATATACTACCACTGGTGGAAACATGTCATGTTTAGAGGGAAGGAGGATGCTCCATCCACATTGGGGTCTATATATATATATATATACTACCACTGGTGGAAACATGTCATGTTTAGAGGGAAGGAGGATGCTCCACCCACATTGGGGTCTATATATATATACTACCACTGGTGGAAACATGTCATGTTTAGAGGGAAGGAGGATGCTCCATCCACATTGGGGTCTATATATATATATATACTACCACTGGTGGAAACATGTCATGTTTAGAGGGAAGGAGGATGCTCCATCCACATTGGGGTCTATATATATACTACCACTGGTGGAAACATGTCATGTTTAGAGGGAAGGAGGATGCTCCATCCACATTGGGGTCTATATATATACTACCACTAGTGGAAACATGTCATGTTTAGAGGGAAGGAGGATGCTCCACCCACATTGGGGTCTATATATACTACCACTGGTGGAAACATGTCATGTTTAGAGGGAAGGAGGATGCTCCATCCACATTGGGGTCTATATATATACTACCACTGGTGGAAACATGTCATGTTTAGAGGGAAGGAGGATGCTCCACCCACATTGGGGTCTACATATACTACCACTGGTGGAAACATGTCATGTTTAGAGGGAAGGAGGATGCTCCACCCACATTGGGGTCTATATATATATATATATACTACCACTGGTGGAAACATGTCATGTTTAGAGGGAAGGAGGATGCTCCACCCACATTGGGGTCTATATATATATACTACCACTGGTGGAAACATGTCATGTTTAGAGGGAAGGAGGATGCTCCACCCACATTGGGGTCTATATATATATATATATACTACCACTGGTAGAAACATGTCATGTTTAGAGGGAAGGAGGATGCTCCATCCACATTGGGGTCTATATATATATATATACTACCACTGGTGGAAACATGTCATGTTTAGAGGGAAGGAGGATGCTCCATCCACATTGGGGTCTATATATATATATATATACTACCACTGGTGGAAACATGTCATGTTTAGAGGGAAGGAGGATGCTCCACCCACATTGGGGTCTATATATATATACTACCACTGGTGGAAACATGTCATGTTTAGAGGGAAGGAGGATGCTCCATCCACATTGGCGTCTATATATATATATATATACTACCACTGGTGGAAACATGTCATGTTTAGAGGGAAGGAGGATGCTCCACCCACATTGGGGTCATATACTACCACTAGTGGAAACATGTCGTTGTCATGCTGCTGTATGACCCAGTGGTGAATAAACTTGGTTTCAGCTTTACTAAACATCCCTGAGTTTTCTACTCTGTTTATTTGGAATCTAACAAAACCAAACCTCCTATTGGCCCATTTGACAGGCTGAAGGGTTCCAGAGTCGGTAAGGGCTCCAGAGTGGGCTCCAACATGACTCTGTACCACAGCGACGACTTCACAAAGGCTTACCCAGCGGGCGGAGTCACCTTGCCGGTGGGTTCCGTGCTGCACGTGGGCGTGTCCGTAGAGGAGTCCGAGACGGAGCGTTTCGTGGTCGTTCTGGAGGACTGCTATGCCACGCAATCCCCCGACCCTAAAGACATCATGCGATACTACATCATTCAGAACAAGTATGTGTGCAGGTGTCTTGGTTTATACTCAAGGAACATATGGAGGAGGTTTTCCCAGACACAGATTAAGTCTGGTCCTGGACTAACACTTTACATGTAGCTTCTCCATTGAGAATGCTTTTTACTCCAGGATCAGGCTTATTCTGTGTCTGGGAAACGAACCCTAATGTTTGTGTATTTTGTTGCGTTATCTAACCTAAACCCATGATCCTCCCTGTTTCCTAGATGTCCGACTGAATTCCGTCAGGTGAGGGTGGAGGAGAGCGGCTCGTCTCTCAGGGCTCGCTTCTCTGCTCTGCTGTTCCTGTACCAGGGGGACTACCGGGACGTCTTCCTGCACTGCAGACTCAGCCTGTGTGACCAGAGGAGCACCTCCTGCACTCCAGTGAGTCCTGCATCTTTCCCGCTGACTCATCCACTCTGTCTCTGGTCTCTCTCTGGTCTCACTCAGTCTGTGGTCTCTCTCGGGTCTTACTCAGTTTGTGGTCTCTCTCTGGTCTCACTCAGTATGTGGTCTCTCTCTGGTCTCACTCAGTTTGTGTGTGGTGGTTTCTGACTCTCCTGAGTCTCTCTGTCTCAGTATCTGGTCTCTCTGACTCCGTCCCGTCTCTCTGTCTCAGTGTCTGGTCTCTCTGACTCCTCGTCTCTCTGTCTCAGTGTCTGGTCTCTCTGACTCCTTCTCGTCTCTCTGTCTCAGTATCTGGTCTCTCTGACTCCTCGTCTCTCTGTCTCAGTGTCTGATCTCTCTGACTCTCTCTGGCCTCTCGGTCTCAGTGTCTGGTCTCTCTGACTCCTTCCCGTCTCTCTGTCTCAGTGTCTGGTCTCTCTGTCTCAGTGTTTGGTCTCTCTGACTCGCTCTGGTCTCTCTGTCTCAGTATCTGATCTCTCTGACTCCTTTTCATCTCTCTCCTCAGATGTGCACCAAAAGGAAATACCGCTCTGTCACCCCCTCTGTCCCCCTCGAACCCCTCACCATCGGACCAATCACCTGTGAGTACGACCTCTTATCAATCAAAACCAATAATAGATGTCAATCAAACAAATGATGTTGATGTCAGTGATGGACACTCAGGTAACTATGTAACTAAATAACTAACAGTGTATTTGTTTTTGACTTTCAGGGTCCCAAAATGAAGATTGAACTTGTCATGCTTCCTGTATCCTAAACAATGAATCCAGTTATCTAAATGATTAATGTAAAGTTCATAAACCTATCTCACCTATACATCATTTATGTCCTAAACCAAGCCCTTTCTTATTTAATATCTTACATACATCCAGTTATAAATAATGATATTTTAAGGATATTTTAATATTTCTCGTATTTCTAGAATGATTAGTAAAATATTTCTATTCGAACCAACACAATTGAATTGTTGAACCTTTAACTAAGGCTTGAGGCCAGAAAGTGTATGTGCTGGCCACTAATGTTTGTAACGTGAAAATAAATGGACATCTAGTTGTGATTATATCAACACAAACATCTCCCTTTTCTGGTTTAAGCTGCAGCTATAATATCATTTCATCCTATTGCTCTAAAATGCTTTGTATGTGCAGTAATTTAATAGTGTTAATAAAATATAAATGATGAATATATGTATACATGTATTAATGTGTGAATAATGTACTGGGCATGTAGTGTACTATTGCTATAGCTTAGTTCTTTCTCTTTGGGATCAGTCAAGACAATGATGAACCAGTAGGTGTCAGTATTACCCCAGAAACACTGTTAGAAGTCTGCATCATCACGACACAACAACAGCAGACTTACAAATACTTTTTTATTAATTCAATAATTAACGGGCAATTCCACCAATTTTCGACCTCATCTTCATTATCTCCAGAACAATACCATAGTCTACATATGTCAAAACTGCAAATCTCAACGTTTTGTAGAAAATAATATATAAAGTTCTACCTGATGACATCAAAAGTTTAAACATTTTTTACAAATATATTGATTTTCAAATACTATGAGATTATGAAAATCCCCTCTGGCTAGAAAGATCACTGGGTTTTTTAAAGTTTAGATCCTACAATTTTTTAAGGACCTTTCTTCTTCTTCTCTTTTTAACCACCGATCATAGAAACATGCAGTTTGCACCTACAGTGGGGCCTGAAATGATTGACATCCTTGATAAAGATGAGCAATAATGAGTTAGTTTAAAATAAATCATTCAAATACTGAGCGATATTTAATGCTAAAAAAAAGGGAAATTATATTTTTTTAATACTAATACAATTACTCAGAGAAAGAGATTTTGTTTAACAAGTAATATATTTTTTTTCTCTCAAAATGGTAGGGGTTAAAACTATTGACACCCCTAAAGATTATTATAAATAACGTAGTCAAAAGTTTAGTATTTTGTCCCATTCTCCCAAGACATGTTCAACTCCCCTGTTATTGTCATGGTGAGAGGTTAGCATGTCTTGGGGGGTATGATATATAATGCTAACCTCCCCTGTTATTGTAATGGTGAGAGGTTAGCATGTCTTGGGGGTATGATATATAATGCTAACCTCCCCTGTTATTGTAATGGTGAGAGGTTAGCATGTCTTGGGGGTATGATATATAATGCTAACCTCCCCTGTTATTGGTCATGATGAGAGGTTAGCATGTCTTGGGGGTATGATATATAATGCTAACCTCCCCTGTTATTGTAATGGTGAGAGGTTAGCATGTCTTGGGGGGTATGATATATAATGCTAACCTCCCCTGTTATTGTAATGGTGAGAGGTTAGCATGTCTTGGGGGTATGATATATAATGCTAACCTCCCCTGTTATTGGTCATGGTGAGAGGTTAGCATGTCTTGGGGGTATGATATATAATGCTAACCTCCCCTGTTATTGTAATGGTGAGAGGTTAGCATGTCTTGGGGGTATGATATATAATGCTAACCTCCCCTGTTATTGTAATGGTGAGAGGTTAGCATGTCTTGGGGGTATGATATATAATGCTAACCTCCCCTGTTATTGGTCATGATGAGAGGTTAGCATGTCTTGGGGGTATGATATATAATGCTAACCTCCCCTGTTATTGTAATGGTGAGAGGTTAGCATGTCTTGGGGGGTATGATATATAATGCTAACCTCCCCTGTTATTGTAATGGTGAGAGGTTAGCATGTCTTGGGGGTATGATATATAATGCTAACCTCCCCTGTTATTGGTCATGGTGAGAGGTTAGCATGTCTTGGGGGTATGATATATAATGCTAACCTCCCCTGTTATTGTAATGGTGAGAGGTTAGCATGTCTTGGGGGGGTATGATATATAATGCTAACCTCCCCTGTTATTGTAATGGTGAGAGGTTAGCATGTCTTGGGGGTATGATATATAATGCTAACCTCCCCTGTTATTGGTCATGGTGAGAGGTTAGCATGTCTTGGGGGTATGATATATAATGCTAACCTCCCCTGTTATTGTAATGGTGAGAGGTTAGCATGTCTTGGGGGGGTATGATATATAATGCTAACCTCCCCTGTTATTGTAATGGTGAGAGGTTAGCATGTCTTGGGGGTATGATATATAATGCTAACCTCCCTGTTATTGTAATGGTTGGAGGTTAGCATGTCTTGGGGGGTATGATATATAATGCTAACCTCCCCTGTTATTGGTCATGGTGAGAGGTTAGCATGTCTTGGGGGTATGATATATAATGCTAACCTCCCCTGTTATTGGTCATGGTGAGAGGTTAGCATGTCTTGGGGGTATGATATATAATGCTAACCTCCCCTGTTATTGTAATGGTGAGAGGTTAGCATGTCTTGGGGGTATGATATATAATGCTAACCTCCCTGTTATTGTAATGGTGAGAGGTTAGCATGTCTTGGGGGTATGATATATAATGCTAACCTCCCCTGTTATTGGTCATGGTGAGAGGTTAGCATGTCTTGGGGGGTATGATCTTTGACATTAAATGTAGAAGGGTTTAGAAACATACTATATTCTTATTTACAATAAAAGTGACTCCAAAATGACAACACATTATTCACCATTAATTTCGATTGGGCACATAATAATCTGAAACCCAACCAAAACGAACTGCAAATGCATCCAACAAGTTTGTAGAATCACAACCTTGATGTAATCATTGCGTACTAGGAATATGGGACCAAATTCTAAACTTTTGACTACTTTATTGATAAGAATTCTTTAAGGGTGCCACTAATTACCTTTTTTGAGAGAAAAAGTATTATTATATATATTTGTATCTGATCAATTGTATTAGTATAAAATAGTTTATACAACCGCATTGTTGAATATTAGTTTCTTATTGGCTAGAAGGGCATTCTAGAATGTACATAAAAAAAAAAAATGTAAAAAGATATCGGGACATCTTGTAATCAAACTCGGCTCCACGTCGTCCGGCTGCGTCATCCATTATTCCGATGGTAAAATACAGAACGTCTGCGTTAATCCCTTACATCATTTCCCCCCGCATATAGCATACACATCATTTCCCCCCAAATATAGCATACAATATAGCACAGTATTGGAATTAATTAATTTATACAGTCATAATTGATCATCTTTTATCAAGGGTAATAATCTCGTTCCACACTGTACATCGATAATGACATCGTGCTGGAGATAATGAATATGAGGTTGAAAAGTGGAGTAATTGTCCTTTTAATATTCTTTCTACATGTGTTGAATCTCAAATCTAATGACTTTCTCCCGAATGGCACAGCGGTCTATTTTGTAAATAAGGTATTTCAGTTGTAATTTTTTTAAACATTTGCAAAAACTTCTAAAAACGTGTTCTCACTTTGTCGTTATGTGATACTGTGTGTAGATTGACGAGGAAAACAATTAATTTTATCAATTTTAGAATAAGGCTGTAACGTATCAAAATGTGGAATAGGGGAAGGGGTCTGAATACTTACCGAATGCACTGTAAGTATTCAACCACCTAAGCCAACACGTGTTAGAATCACCTTTCACGATTACAGTTGTGAGCCTTTCTGGGTAAATCTCGAAGAGCTTTGCACACTTGGATTGTACAATATTTGCATATTGTTATTTAAAAAGTCTTCAAGCTCTGTCAAGTTGGTTGTTGATCATTTCTAGACAGCATTTTCAAGTGTTGCCATAGATTTTCAAGCCAATTTAAGTCAAAACTGTAACTGGGCCTCTCAAGAACATTCAATCTCGTCTTGGTATGCAACTTCGGTGTAGATTTGGCCTTGTGTTTTAGGTTATTGTCCTGCTGAAGGTGAATTTGTCACCCAGTGTCTGTTGGAAAGCAGATTGAACCAGGTTTTCCTCTAGGATTCTGCCTGTGCTTATAGCTATATTCCGTTTATTTTTATCCTTAATTCTTGCCAATGACAAGCATACCACCATGCTTGAAAATATGAAGTGATGTGTTGGATTTTTCCAAAAGATAAAGCTTTGTATTCAGGACATAAAGTTAATTTCTTTATTAACATGTTCTGCAGTTTTACTTCAGTGTCTCAGGAATGTATATTTTTATTCTATACAGGCTTCCTTCTTTTCACTCTGTCACTTACACTGAGTATACAAAACATTAGGAACACCTGCTCTTTCCAAGACAGACTGACCAGGTGAATCCAGGTGAAAGCTACGATCCCTTATTGATGTCTCTTGTTAAATCCACTTCAAATCAGTGTAGGTGAAGGGGAGGAGACAGGTTAAAGATGAAGGGGAGGAGACAGGTTAAAGGTGAAGGGGAGGAGACAGGTTAAAGGTGAAGGGGAGGAGACAGGTTAAAGGTGAAGGGGAGGAGACAGGTTAAAGATGAAGGGGAGGAGACAGGTTAAAGATGAAGGGGAGGAGACAGGTTAAAGGTGAAGGGGAGGAGACAGGTTAAAGATGAAGGGGGGAGACAGGTTAAAGATGAAGGGGAGGAGACAGGTTAAAGGTGAAGGGGAGGAGACAGGTTAAAGGTGAAGGGGAGGAGACAGGTTAAAGGTGAAGGGGAGGAGACAGGTTAAAGGTGAAGGGGAGGAGACAGGTTCATTCCTAATAGTCTAAGCCGTTGGGGGGTTCTGAGCTGACATATGGAACGGTTTTAACATGTTCATACCATAGATCATTTAGCTCTTTGATTTGTAATTTTAGGACCCCTTTAGATATCCCGAAAAAATAATAACAAATATTTCATAAAACATTTAATTTGGCCTTTACTACCATAGCCCATAGAAACGCATTGAATAACACATTCATAAATAGCAAAAAAAAGACAGTATAAAAAAAATCATAATGAAAACAATTTTGAATTGTCTGTCCTTTATCTAGTAGAAATAAGAATGCTCAGCAAATATGTGTTTAACATTTTTTTGGATAGGTACAAAACTACCTCCATACTTCCATTTATTATTTTGGATAGGTACAAAACTACCTCCATACTTCCATTTATTATTTTGGATAGGTACAGAACTACCTCCATACTTCCATTCATTATTTTGGATAGGTGCAGAACTACCTCCATTCATTATTTTTACCATTATCGGTGGCCTTCAGACGAGACGCATGACACCTGTGGGGGTCATAGAGCAAAATGGAGCCCACCATCGTGTCGCGAGAGTCTCCCCTTTCAATAGAGTGGTCGGCCAAACGGTTTGGACGCTACAGACGTTTCATGAGAAGACCGAAGTTCCAACCAAACCTGAGTTGCTGTGTGTGTATGCTGGGATTTGATGATGTCAATAAATAACTCTGTATGATGATGGTCATTGTCTAATGATTGTCTATTTGCCCTGCAGTACACAGTTTACGCCAGCAGGGGTTAATGTAGGCTAATAAACAGACCAGCCGTGTCAAATGGAGTTAGTTTCCCGTCACTTCAATAAACAAACACAACATTTGACTTCAAACAGTAGCCTATTTATTCAGGTATTTCTTCATGTCGGCTATGAAGGGGCCATCTGCAGTTGCTACAACAACTTATTATTTAAAAAAAATTCACATACATTTTTATTCTTTCAATTCATACATGTTCATACACACACACGTTTTATTTATTTTTCTATTTAACTAGGCAAGTCAGTTAAGGACAAATTCCTATTGACAATGACAGCCTACTCCGGCCAAACCCGGACGACCAGGGACGATTGTGCACCGCCCTATGAGACTCCCAATCACGGCCGGTTGTGATACAGCCTGGAATCAAACCAGGGTCTTGTAGGGATGCCTCTAGCACTGAGATGCAGTGCCTTAGACCGCTGCACCGATTGGCATTTAGGGCCATTTAAGTTTAAATACATCTCTAAGAAGAAGTAAATGACTTTAAGTGTAAAACTAGGTAGAAGAATGGCTTCTTCCAACAAGTCATCGCTCCTAGCCCAATAATGGACTAAAGAATGGTTTCTTCCAACAAGTCATCGCTCCTAGCCCAATAATGGACTAAAGAATGGCTTCTTCCAACAAGTCCTCGCTCCTAGCCCAATAATGGACTAAAGAATGGCTTCTTCCAACAAGTCATCGCTCCTAGCCCAATAATGGACTAAAGAATGGCTTCTTCCAACAAGTCATCGCTCCTAGCCCAATAATGGACTAAAGAATGGTTTCTTCCAACAAGTCCTCGCTCCTAGCCCAATAATGGGCTAAAGAATGGTTTCTTCCAACAAGTCCTCGCTCCTAGCCCAATAATGGACTAAAGAATGGTTTCTTCCAACAAGTCATCGCTCCTAGCCCAATAATGGACTAAAGGAGACTAACGTTACCCCTGTTCTGTTTAAGTTAATCACTTTTTTTTTTAAAGCAATCACTTTTGCATTGGAACACACAATAGTACTCATCAATCCACGGGCTTAATTCAATAATCTGTTTTCACCCGACTTCGCCATCGGCCAGGGAGGCAGCCAGGTTCCAAATCGAATGCGATCAACTCTCAGCTGGTGTAAAACGGGCCAGATTAATCGAACCTACTCACTGTTGTGAAGCCTAACCTGCCACGTTAGTTATCCTAACCTGCTATATAAACAAATTATTTGTGTCGAGAAACGGCCAGTCTCATTATCATCGGAACTGACCAAAGACAAGCACCAATGGGCGTTTCCTGATGTCAAGAAACGATCACATGAAGAAACAACCCGAATTGCGTTCTGCAATTACACCATATTAGAGACTGCGTAGACTACAAAGTGGTTACATGCACACAATAATATTATGGATAGTCAGATTAATATAATAGTTCGTTTTAAAACGTTTACATGTTTTGCTAGAATAACGATTTCCCTAATAAGCCAGTTTATATGGCCACATCTGAAATCAGGCTACTGATGGGCCTTTTGATAAATGCAGAAAATCGCCAATCAAAATAAACGTTCTACCACAGTGACCAGACTATTTGATTCTGAGTTAGGACATATAATGACAAAGTTTGTATGTGAAAATTGCTTCTAAAATGAATACTTTCAGTTTTTCCGAACTCATCTCATTCGCGTCTAGAGCGAAGCTTGCGCTACCGGGTGCTACGGCGATTATGCTGTTTACGTGTCCTAATATATTTTTTTCAATTGCTCCGAAACCCAGGTGTTTTAATCAACTTATGCTTACTTCGATCATGACCTTACGCCGATTTACGATAAGAAGAGCAAGGTGTTTACATGACTATTGCCATATTCGGCCTTCACCCATAATCAGTTTTAATATCAAATAGTTAGTGTGAATGTAAACGTGGTAGGTGATCGATTGACCGACAACCAATTAGAATGTCGTTGAGGAAACATTGTGTCGAGTGGGCGGGGAGAGAACGACAGACGGACTGCTTTCACAAACTCTTGACACTTTCTCTCACAGTCGCCCTAGTAAGGATTAACCTACTTTCACTCTTCTGACCCTCGACATGTCAAACAACAACGCCAGCAGCAACTTGGTCGTCGCTCAGAGAGTAGTGAAACAGCTGCGGCTGGAGGCCAGTGTCCGTAGGATCAAGGTAAACGGGATCGTAGCAGCAACACTAACACGGAAGAGCTGTTAACGACACTCCTGTCGCTGGGACAGCGTAGCCGCTTGGAGTAGGCTAGTGACGTGAAACAAAGTAGCAAACACGAAGTTACAATGATGCAAATGTTGCTTTATGAAGTTGTCATGTTAGGTATAATACAGTTGTACATGTTGCTACCTTGTATCAATGTTGTCATGTTACAAATGTCTATTGAACAGTAGGCTAGTCTACATCGTCGCCTACTGTCCGTAGGCTAGTATTGTTGACAGCCAAAATAAAAACATCGATCAAATGGGAAAGTAATTCATAATTCAATCAACTTTTGCCTGCTATCGAGACAGTCTTAGGTCCATGGTCCTGCATCGGTGGCCTAGTGAAATAGATTGAAAGTCGGGTCTGAGTGTTGGCCTATCTTGGATGAGTCAGTTCACTGACATTCCCACGGGTTAGTAATATTCCGAAGCCATTTTTTCTTTCTCTAAGTAAACTTGCCATATAACTCTCTCTGTCTAGTGTAGTTAGGCTACTTCTAGCTCCCGAAAACCCTTTTCCGCATGTAGGGTTTTCAGCCATTACATTCGCCCACATTTGGCTCTGTGTATGTAAACTACAATTCTGAAGCTGTGTTTTAACGTCAATAATCATCGCATCTATGCTAATATGCCCCTTGTCTTTTCTCAGAATATTTTAAATAATAGCATATACAGTTACTGTAGCCATAGACAGTGGGTGGGGAGGGGCTATGTCTACAGTAGGTGTATATTTTGTTTTATTTGAAAGATTATTTCTATCTGACATTAAAGACTAGGGGCATATCAGCATAGGTTGCGAAAGCCGTTTCAGGAAATCGATGATTGACGTGTGTATCTTATTGTAGCCATAGGGGGCGGTATTTCTCCCCGCTCTGCTGACCAGTATTTCCTCAGCCCATACACGAGTAGCCTAAAAGGCCTAGTGCACTAATTTGATGGGGGGGAAATATGAATGATCAGTTAAAAGATTTATCAGGGGGTGCTGCAGCACCCTCAGGACCACTCCCCTTGGCTATATGCATTTCACACTATGTTGAGGTTAAATCTGAGTAATTCTTGTATGGATGTCAACCCCAATACTTGTTCACGTCACCAATCAACTGCATTAGTTTAACGACTGACTACCACCAATGATTTCTGTAAGCTAGTTATGCTACCAGTTTATACGAATGGGAGTTAGCATTTAGCAGTCACTACTTCTAAACCTGAAAAGGAACAACTTCTAAATGTTATGCAGTGAAAACAGCCAAATATATCTAAATCAGATTTTAGTAACCACAGTGTGGGCCTCTTACAATACATCAATCATGACGGATTTGACAAATATCCCCTTTATTTCAGATTTGTTGTCTGTGCACCAATCCAGCATCCTATCCCCCACTGTCTGCATTCCAATGACCTCTTTACCACGTCTATCACCATTACCTCCCCGATCTCTTTCCAGGAGTTCAAACCAATCCCGCCCCCACACACCGTCAACCAATCATGTCAATGTGGAGCGAAGCGGAGCCCTTCGCATTGTTACAAAATGTGGCACGCGTTACGCACAGGTGTTCGGAGCAGCTAGATAGGCCGCCACCTGTGCTAATTAGCTATGTCTTCCCCAAACAAGCGCTGTAACATGGACATATGGCCATGGAGGAACACTAGCCGTAACTCTATTATGACGTCTAGTCATTTACATGTTGTTTTGGACATTTATTTCTCGCTGAAATTAGATGTTTTTATTTAAACCTTTATTTAACCAGGCGAGTCAGTTTAAGAACAAATTCTTATTTACAATGCCAGCCTACCCCGGCCAAACCCACACGATGCTGGGCAAATTGTGCGCCGCCCTATGGGACTCGCAATGACGGCCAAATGTGATACAGCCTGGAATCGAACCAGGGACTGTAGTGACGCCTCATGATGCGTTCCTTATGTTTCCAGAACGGTACCACAAGCGATGTGTTTTCATGTTTATAGCATCAGGGCTCCGAACAAAGATCCCTTGGTCAGAAGACACTTATTGTCAATAAGCACTAAAGTAGGTAGCATCTATGAATGGGGCAGGCTACTTCCTGTACAGGGCATGAAGTACTCTCTTCTTTGCATTGGAAATCCAGCTGTAGCCTAACGGTCGTTTAGTCACTAGAAAATGTATTCAAAACTTCTGTGTTGACATCTGTTACTATGGAAATGAGGCTGTGTAGTAACACCAGTGAAATGCCTTTTTTGTAAACTCAAAACCCGACAATGCAATAATCAATAACAATGTATTGCTAGAAAAAAGAACACGTGAAATAAGAAATATGAAGTACAGGATAAAGTACAGTATGTAGGTCAGCATTCTATATACAGGAAATATAATAAGTCAGTTCCAATACCATATTTACATGTGCAGGGATACTGGAGTGATGGAGGTAGATACAGTGCCTTGCGAAAGTATTCGGCCCCCTTGAACTTTGCGACCTTTTGCCACATTTCAGGCTTCAAACATAAAGATATAAAACTGTATTTTTTTTGTGAAGAATCAACAACAAGTGGGACACAATCATGAAGTGGAACGACATTTATTGGATATTTCATACTTTTTTAACAAATCAAAAACTGAAAAATTGGGCGTGCAAAATTATTTTTGTGGAAGAAGGTGCTCTGGTCAGATGAAACCAAAATTGAACTTTTTGGCAACAATGCAAAATGTTATGTTTGGCGTAAAAGCAACACAGCTGAACACACCATCCCCACTGTCAAGCATCATGGTTTGGGCCAGCTTTTCTTCAGCAGGGACAGGGAAGATGGTTAAAATTGATAGGAAGATGGATGGAGCCAAATACAGGAGCATTCTGGAAGAAAACCTGATGGAGTCTGCAAAAGACCTGAGACTGGGACGGAGATTTGTCTTCCAACAAGACAATGATCCAAAACATAAAGCAAAATCTACAATGGAATGGTTCAAAAATAAACATATCCAGGTGTTAGAATGGCCAAGTCAAAGTCCAGACCTGAATCCAATCGATAATCTGTGGAAAGAACTGAAAACTGCTGTTCACAAATGCTCTCCATCCAACCTCACTGAGCTTGAGCTGTTTTGCAAGGAGGAATGGGAAAAAATGTCAGTCTCTCGATGTGCAAAACTGATAGAGACATACCCCAAGCGACTTACAGCTGTAATCGCAGCAAAAGGTGGCGCTACAAAGTATTAACTTAAGGGGGCTGAATAATTTTGCACGCCCAATTTTTCAGTTTTTGATTTGTTAAAAAAGTTTGAAATATCCAATAAATGTCGTTCCACTTCATGATTGTGTCCCACTTGTTGTTGATTCTTCACAAAAAAATACAGTTTTATATCTTTATGTTTGAAGCCTGAAATGTGGCAAAAGGTCGCAAAGTTCAAGGGGGCCGAATACTTTCGCAAGGCACTGTATATAGTATCTAGGGGCCGTTTCCCGGACACAGATTCAGCCTGGTCCTCGACTAATAACAGCTTTTAATAGACATTCTCCATTGAGATCACTGTCTAGTTCAGGACTAGGTTTAATCTGTGTCTGGGAAGCCGCCCCATAATGCATCAGTCCCAGTCATATATCTTTTTGTATTCTGTAATTAATAATTATTATAATGAACCCCCAGGTGTCTCAGGCTGCAGTGGACCTGAAGAACTACTGTCTGCAGAACGCTCACCAGGACCCTCTCCTGATGGGGGTCCCCTCCAGTGACAACCCCTTCAGACCCCCCAAGTCCTGCAGCCTGTTCTGAGGTAGCCTAGAACACCTTTGTCCTCTCTCCTCTTCTTCCTCTTCTTCTCGGCAGGTCGCCTCGGGGTTAGAGCATTTGACAAGTAACCAAAAGGTCACTGGTTCGGACACCGGAGCCGACAAGGTGAAAAATCTGCCGCTGTACCCTTGAGCAAGGCACTTAACCCGAATTACTCCAGGGGTGCTGTACAATGGTGACCCTGGTTGTGACCCCACAGGGGGAGTTGGGATATGCAAGAAACACATTTACATTACACACGTATGTAACAGGACAAATATAAGCCCCCCCAAAAAATATATTATTACCTCTTTCTGCCAAGTCCTACAGCCTGGTCTGAGGTAACCTAGTACCCAGTCTCCTATCCTCTTCTCCTTCTCTCTGCCAAGTCCTGCAGTCTGGTCTGAGGTAACCTAGTACACAGTCTCCTATCCTATTCTCCTTCTCTCTGCCAAGTCCTGCAGTCTGGTCTGAGGTAACCTAGTACACAGTCTCCTATCCTCTTCTTCTCCTTCTCTCTGCCAAGTCCTGCAGTCTGGTCTGAGGTAACCTAGTACCCAGTCTCCTATCCTCTTCTCCTTCTCTCTGCCAAGTCCTGCAGCCTGGTCTGTAACCTAGTACACAGTCTCCTATCCTATTCTCCTTCTCTCTGCCAAGTCCTGCAGTCTGGTCTGAGGTAACCTAGTACACAGTCTCCTATCCTCTTCTTCTCCTTCTCTCTGCCAAGTCCTGCAGTCTGGTCTGAGGTAACCTAGTACACAGTCTCCTATCCTCTTCTTCTCCTTCTCTCTGCCAAGTCCTGCAGTCTGGTCTGAGGTAACCTAGTACACAGTCTCCTATCCTCTTCTCCTTCTCTCTGCCAAGTCCTGCAGTCTGGTCTGAGGTAACCTAGTACACAGTCTCCTATCCTCTTCTTCTCCTTCTCTCTGCCAAGTCCTGCAGTCTGGTCTGAGGTAACCTAGTACACAGTCTCCTATCCTCTTCTTCTCCTTCTCTCTGCCAAGTCCTGCAGCCTGGTCTGAGGTAACCTAGTACACAGTCTCCTATCCTCTTCTCCTTCTCTCTGCCAAGTCCTGCAGTCTGGTCTGAGGTAACCTAGTACACAGTCTCCTATCCTCTTCTCCTTCTCTCTGCCAAGTCCTGCAGTCTGGTCTGAGGTAACCTAGTACACAGTCTCCTATCCTCTTCTTCTCCTTCTCTCTGCCAAGTCCTGCAGCCTGGTCTGAGGTAACCTAGTACACAGTCTCCTATCCTCTTCTCCTTCTCTCTGCCAAGTCCTGCAGCCTGGTCTGAGGTAACCTAGTACACAGTCTCCTATCCTCTTCTCCTTCTCTCTGCCAAGTCCTGCAGCCTGGTCTGAGGTAACCTAGTACACAGTCTCCTATCCTCTTCTTCTCCTTCTCTCTGCCAAGTCCTGCAGCCTGGTCTGAGGTAACCTAGTACACAGTCTCCTATCCTCTTCTTCTCCTTCTCTCTGCCAAGTCCTGCAGTCTGGTCTGAGGTAACCTAGTACACAGTCTCCTATCCTCTTCTCCTTCTCTCTGCCAAGTCCTGCAGTCTGGTCTGAGGTAACCTAGTACACAGTCTCCTATCCTCTTCTCCTTCTCTCTGCCAAGTCCTGCAGTCTGGTCTGAGGTAACCTAGTACACAGTCTCCTATCCTCTTCTTCTCCTTCTCTCTGCCAAGTCCTGCAGTCTGGTCTGAGGTAACCTAGTACACAGTCTCCTATCCTCTTCTTCTCCTTCTCTCTGCCAAGTCCTGCAGCCTGGTCTGAGGTAACCTAGTACACAGTCTCCTATCCTCTTCTCCTTCTCTCTGCCAAGTCCTGCAGTCTGGTCTGAGGTAACCTAGTACACAGTCTCCTATCCTCTTCTCCTTCTCTCTGCCAAGTCCTGCAGTCTGGTCTGAGGTAACCTAGTACACAGTCTCCTATCCTCTTCTTCTCCTTCTCTCTGCCAAGTCCTGCAGTCTGGTCTGAGGTAACCTAGTACACAGTCTCCTATCCTATTCTCCTTCTCTCTGCCAAGTCCTGCAGTCTGGTCTGAGGTAACCTAGTACACAGTCTCCTATCCTCTTCTTCTCCTTCTCTCTGCCAAGTCCTGCAGTCTGGTCTGAGGTAACCTAGTACCCAGTCTCCTATCCTCTTCTCCTTCTCTCTGCCAAGTCCTGCAGCCTGGTCTGTAACCTAGTACACAGTCTCCTATCCTATTCTCCTTCTCTCTGCCAAGTCCTGCAGTCTGGTCTGAGGTAACCTAGTACACAGTCTCCTATCCTCTTCTTCTCCTTCTCTCTGCCAAGTCCTGCAGTCTGGTCTGAGGTAACCTAGTACACAGTCTCCTATCCTCTTCTTCTCCTTCTCTCTGCCAAGTCCTGCAGTCTGGTCTGAGGTAACCTAGTACACAGTCTCCTATCCTCTTCTCCTTCTCTCTGCCAAGTCCTGCAGTCTGGTCTGAGGTAACCTAGTACACAGTCTCCTATCCTCTTCTTCTCCTTCTCTCTGCCAAGTCCTGCAGTCTGGTCTGAGGTAACCTAGTACACAGTCTCCTATCCTCTTCTTCTCCTTCTCTCTGCCAAGTCCTGCAGCCTGGTCTGAGGTAACCTAGTACACAGTCTCCTATCCTCTTCTCCTTCTCTCTGCCAAGTCCTGCAGTCTGGTCTGAGGTAACCTAGTACACAGTCTCCTATCCTCTTCTCCTTCTCTCTGCCAAGTCCTGCAGTCTGGTCTGAGGTAACCTAGTACACAGTCTCCTATCCTCTTCTTCTCCTTCTCTCTGCCAAGTCCTGCAGCCTGGTCTGAGGTAACCTAGTACACAGTCTCCTATCCTCTTCTCCTTCTCTCTGCCAAGTCCTGCAGCCTGGTCTGAGGTAACCTAGTACACAGTCTCCTATCCTCTTCTCCTTCTCTCTGCCAAGTCCTGCAGCCTGGTCTGAGGTAACCTAGTACACAGTCTCCTATCCTCTTCTTCTCCTTCTCTCTGCCAAGTCCTGCAGCCTGGTCTGAGGTAACCTAGTACACAGTCTCCTATCCTCTTCTTCTCCTTCTCTCTGCCAAGTCCTGCAGTCTGGTCTGAGGTAACCTAGTACACAGTCTCCTATCCTCTTCTCCTTCTCTCTGCCAAGTCCTGCAGTCTGGTCTGAGGTAACCTAGTACACAGTCTCCTATCCTCTTCTCCTTCTCTCTGCCAAGTCCTGCAGTCTGGTCTGAGGTAACCTAGTACACAGTCTCCTATCCTCTTCTTCTCCTTCTCTCTGCCAAGTCCTGCAGTCTGGTCTGAGGTAACCTAGTACACAGTCTCCTATCCTCTTCTTCTCCTTCTCTCTGCCAAGTCCTGCAGCCTGGTCTGAGGTAACCTAGTACACAGTCTCCTATCCTCTTCTCCTTCTCTCTGCCAAGTCCTGCAGTCTGGTCTGAGGTAACCTAGTACACAGTCTCCTATCCTCTTCTCCTTCTCTCTGCCAAGTCCTGCAGTCTGGTCTGAGGTAACCTAGTACACAGTCTCCTATCCTCTTCTTCTCCTTCTCTCTGCCAAGTCCTGCAGCCTGGTCTGAGGTAACCTAGTACACAGTCTCCTATCCTCTTCTCCTTCTCTCTGCCAAGTCCTGCAGCCTGGTCTGAGGTAACCTAGTACACAGTCTCCTATCCTCTTCTCCTTCTCTCTGCCAAGTCCTGCAGCCTGGTCTGAGGTAACCTAGTACACAGTCTCCTATCCTCTTCTTCTCCTTCTCTCTGCCAAGTCCTGCAGCCTGGTCTGAGGTAACCTAGTACACAGTCTCCTATCCTCTTCTTCTCCTTCTCTCTGCCAAGTCCTGCAGTCTGGTCTGAGGTAACCTAGTACACAGTCTCCTATCCTCTTCTCCTTCTCTCTGCCAAGTCCTGCAGTCTGGTCTGAGGTAACCTAGTACACAGTCTGCTATCCTCTTCTCCTTCTCTCTGCCAAGTCCTGCAGTCTGGTCTGAGGTAACCTAGTACACAGTCTCCTATCCTCTTCCTTTCTCACCCCTCTAAGTCCTGCAGCCTGTTCTGAGGTAGTCTAGGACACCTTCATCCACTCTCCTCCTCTTCTCCTTCTCTCTCCAGAGTCCTGCAGCCTGTTCTAAGGATGTACACCTTTGTCTCCTCTTATCCCTCCCTCTCTCTTCTCCACTCTCTCACCTGTTCCAGTCTCCTCCTCCTCCTCTCTTCTCCACTCTCTCACATGTTCCAGTCTCCTGTCTGGGTTTTGGATGAGATAGATGCTGGTGAATTGGCAATATGTCAGATGCTCCTAATTATAATAATTATGTGTGTGGTTGATAGTATTTTGTTTATTTACTCTCTCTCTCTCTCTCTCTCTCTCTCTCTCTATTTGTCTGTCTCTCTCTCTCTCTCTCTCATACTCTCTCTCTCTCTCTCTCTGTCTCTCTCTGTCTGTTTGTCTCTCTCTCTCTCCCCATCCCCTCTCTCTGTGTCTCTCCCCCCACCCCCTATGTCTGTCTCTCTCTGCAGCAGCAGTCAGTGTATGGAGGAGGAGTTGTTGCTGTATGTCCTATGAGGGACCCTTCCTCTTCTCTCTCTACTGCTGGTCCATTTGTGTGTTGCAGCTATCCCTCTAGCCTGATCCCAGATTTGGCATGCCAAGGCACGACAATGACCAAAGATGTTGGCAAGACCGCACAAACAGATCTGGGACCAGGCTAGACAGTCTGTGTATTAAGATAAAGCCTAGTAGTGCCATTATACATGTATGTTCAGGATGTTGATGTGATATCCTATTTGTTATGATGATCATGATGATGACATTGTATTAGGGTTGTAACTTCCTGAAAATTCCCCAGTTTTCCAGAAATTCCAGTTGTAAGATTCCTGGAATCGGGAGGGAATAAGCAGAAAACCCAGGAATCTTCTACTGGAATTTCTGGAAAAATCTGTCAAGTTTTG
Source organism: Oncorhynchus clarkii lewisi (assembly GCF_045791955.1). NCBI lineage: Eukaryota > Metazoa > Chordata > Actinopteri > Salmoniformes > Salmonidae > Oncorhynchus > Oncorhynchus clarkii. Next base: position 4,694,655 of record NC_092159.1, on the reverse strand, counting down.
GAAAGTTACTGTAGTTCTCCAACCCTACATTGTATCTATGCACTGTACTTTCCACCAGTATGATATCAGCCTCTGACAGGCAGGCAGCCAGTGAATGTGCCTTTGAGGTTGTCTCCCAAATAGCACCATATTCCCTATATAGTGCACTACTTTAGACCAGAGCCATATAGTGCAGTATATAGAGAATAGGGTGTTATTTGGGATGCAACTTATGTGTCCGACGACATGTTCCGCACAATAAGGAAGTGACCAACCGTTGAATGTTTTAACCAGGGTACGTATTGATATTTAGCCTACAGTTCTAGCCTATTGGCCTACATGCTGTCCTGTCACCTTCTATTGCTTGTGTTCCACGTGCAGTATACTTCCTGGTAAAAACTACCACATGGTACAGGTTGACATTCTCAACCCAGGGATCCAGAACCATAGAATTAGAATCTAGAATTAATGCGGAACACTAACCACATCTCCCCAGTTGTACTCTATACAAGAGACTGGCAGTTACATGTTTCTTTTAAACTTTCGTCAACCTATTTTATTTAAGATTTTATGAAATAATCTGCCTTTTTATCGAAGGGTTCGTTCATTCGGTTGTGATGATACTGATGTGATCTTAAATGTTACATTGTTGTGCCCTCCTGTACCTTTTTTTTAGGAAGACACTCCTGTCCTTGGCCTTTTTCCCTGGAAACACTCATGTCCTTCTCACGTTTTTTCCACTAGCCTACATTCAGTCACAGATAACACTATAGCATGGTTTTCCACTAGCCTACATTCAGTCACAGATAACACTATAGCATGGTTTAACACTAGCCTACACTCAGTCACAGATAACACTATAGCATGGTTTTCCACTAGCCTACATTCAGTCACAGATAACACTATAGCATGGTTTTCCACTAGCCTACATTCAGTCACAGATAACACTATAGCATGGTTTTCCACTAGCCTGCATTCAGTCACAGATAACACTATAGCATGGTTTAACACTAGCCTACATTCAGTCACAGATAACACTATAGCATGGTTTTCCACTAGCCTACATTCAGTCACAGATAACACTATAGCATTGTTTTCCACTAGCCTACATTCAGTCACAGATAACACTATAGCATGGTTTAACACTAGCCTACATTCAGTCACAGATAACACTATAGCATGGTTTTCCACTAGCCTACATTCAGTCACAGATAACACTATAGCATGGTTTTCCACTAGCCTACATTCAGTCACAGATAACACTATAGCATGGTTTTACACTAGCCTACATTCAGTCACAGATAACACTATAGCATGGTTTTCCACTAGCCTACATTCAGTCACAGATAACACTAGAGCATGGTTTTACACTAGCCTACATTCAGTCACAGATAACACTATAGCGTGGTTTTCCACTAGCCTACATTCAGTCACAGATAACACTATAGCAAATGGGAACGTATTTAACTAAGACAAACAATACCCCATTTCCATATGCCACAGCTGGTGCTTCAGCTTGTTTCAGGTTACTGATTAGCCACATCACCATGACTACCATTTTTATGATTCCATCAGCCTATATCGCAGTTTGTTTTTATCGTTGAACTGTGAGCGTGGAACTGTCTAGCCTTGCTACCGGCCTTGAATGAGGAGTTTTAATTTGATACCTGATATACTGTCGATCCTCTGTGCCTGAACTTTGTAACTGTGTTATGCTGTCCATCCTCTGTGCCTGAACTTTGTAACTGTGTTATACTGTCCATCCTCTGTGCCTGAACTTTGTAACTGTGTTATACTGTCCATCCTCTGTGCCTTAACTTTGTAACTGTGTTATACTGTCTATCCTCTGTGCCTTAACTTTGTAACTGTGTCATACTGTCTATCCTCTGTGCCTTAACTTTGTAACTGTGTTATACTGTCTATCCTCTGTGCCTTAACTTTGTAACTGTGTTATACTGTCTATCCTCTGTGCCTTAACTTTGTAACTGTGTTATACTGTCGATCCTCTGTGCCTGAACTTTGTAACTGTGTTATACTGTGTATCCTCTGTGCCTTAACTTTGTAACTGTGTTATACTGTCGATCCTCTGTGCCTGAACTTTGTAACTGTGTTATACTGTCCATC